>NC_068360.1:46529457-46746957 GCF_020536995.1 Dreissena polymorpha
TCTATATTCTTTAAAATGTATGAAAAATTTATATAAATCTTTAATTATGCCCTTCCACCATAACTGTCGCGAGAATTTTATTCTAGGGCAATATTAAAGTATAATACAGTATAGAGTGATACAATATAGAGTACTCTGTTGATACAGTATAGAGTACTCTGTTGATACAGTATAAAAAAAACTCGGTTGAAACAGTACATAGTGCTCTGTTGATACAGTATAGAGCTCTCTGTTTATAGAGTATAAAACACTCGGTTGAAACAGTATAGAGTACTCTGTTGATACAGTATAGAGTACTCTGTTTATTATCCCCACGCTTTTTGAAAAAAATGTGGGGATATTGTGGTTATCTCCGCCGTCCGTCCGTCTGTCTGTCTGTCCGTCCTGGCCACTATCTCCTCCTACACTAAAAGCACTAGAACCTTGAAACTTACACACATGGTAGCTATGAGCATATATGCGACCCTGCACTATTTGGAATTTTGATCTGACCCCTGGGTCAAAAGTTATAGCGGTTGGGGTGGGGCCGCGTCAGAAATTATCACTCATTTTTTTAGGTTATTTTACATTTACTTCTTTATTTCTACACCGATTCACTTCAAATTAATACTGGACCTCTCTTATGACAATACGGTCAATCTCAACCATGCATGGCCCCATTCCCAACCCTGGGGCACCCCGCCCACATAGGCCACACCCACCAAAAATTTCCATTTACTATAATTTTTTCATTTCTACACGGATTCACTTCAAATTGATACTGAACTTTTGTTATGACATTAGGGTCAATCTCAACTATGCATGGCCCCAATCCCAACCCTGGGGCGCCCGCCCACATAGGCCACACCCACCAAAAAATTCCATTTACTATAATCTTTTCATTTCTACACGGATTCACTTCAAATTGATACTGAACTTCTCTTATGACATTAGGGTCAATCTCAACTATGCATGGCCCCATAACGAACCCTGGGGCCCCGCCCACATAGACCACACCCACCCAAAATTGCCTTTACTATAATTTCTTCATTTCTACACCGATTCACTTCAAATTGATATTGAACTTCTCTTATGACAATACAGTCAATCTCAACTATGCATGGCCCCATTACCAACCCTGGGGCGCCCCTCCCACATAGACCACACCCACCCAAAATTGCCTTTTACTATAATTTCTTCATTTCTACACCGATTCACTTCAAATTGATACTGAACCTCGCTTATGACAATACGGTCAATCTCAACTATGCATGGCCCCATTACCAACCCTGGGGCCCCGCCCACATAGACCACACCCGCCCAAAATTGCCTTTTACTATAATTTCTTCATTTCTACACCGATTCACTTCAAATTGATACTGAACTTCTCTTATGACAATACGGTCAATCTCAACTATGCATGGCACAATTACCAACCCTGGGGCGCCCTGCCCACATATGTCACACCCACCCAAAATTGCCTTTTACTATAACTTCTTCATTTCTACACCAATTCACTTCTAATTGATGATGAACTTCTCTTATGACAATACGGTCAATCTCAGCTATGCATGGCCCCATTACCAACACCTAGGTCATACATTCGGCGTGGGGATACGCGTCGGCCTCTGCCGCGCCATTTCTAGTATAGTATAGTGTACTTTGTTTACACAGTATAAATTACTCTGTTGATACAGTATAGAGTACTCTGTTGATACAGTATTAAGAACTATTTTGATACAGTATAGAGCACTCTGCTGATGCAGTAAAGCATTCTGCTGATACAGTATAGAGTACTCTTTTGATACAGTATAGAACACTCTGTTGATACAGTATAGAGCACTCTGCTGATGCAAAATAGTGTATGTAGTACTCTGTTGATACAGTATAGCGTATTCTGCTGATACAGTATAGAGTAGTCTGTTAATACAGTATAGAGCACTCTGCTGATACAGTATATAGTACTCTGTTGATACAGTATAGAGTACTCTGTTGATACAGTATAGAGTACTCTGTTGATACAGTATAGAGTACTCTGTTGATACAGTATAGAGTACTCTGTTGATACAGTATAGAGTACTCTGTTGATACAGTATAGAGTACTCTGTTTATATAGTATAGAGCACTCTGTTGATACAGTATTGAGTACTTTGTTTATATAGTATAGAGCACTCTGTTGATACAGTATAGAGTACACTGTTGATACAGTATTGAGTACTCTGTTGATACAGTCTAGAGTACTCTGTTGATACAGTATAGAGTACTCTGTTGATACAGTCTAGAGTACTCTGTTGATACAGTATAGAGTTCTCTGTTGATACAGTATAGAGTACTCTGTTGATACAGTATAGAGTACTCTGTTGAAACAGTATAGAGTACTCTGTTGATACAGTGTATAGTACTCTGTTGATACAGTCTAGAGTACTATGTTGATACAATATAGAGTACTATGTTGATACAGTAAATAGTACTCTGTTGATACAGTATAGAGTACTCTGTTGATACAGTATATAGTACTCTGTTGATACAGTATAGAGTACTGTGTTGATACAGTATAGAGTACTCTGTTGATACAGTATAGAGTACTCTGTTGATACAGTGTATAGTACTCTGTTGATACAGTGTAGAGTACTCTGTTGATACAGTATAGAGTACCCTGTTGATAAAGTATAGAGTACTCTGTTGATACAGTATAGAGTACTCTGTTGATACAGTATAGAGTACTCTGTTGATACAGTATAGAGTACTCTGTTGATACAGTATAGAGTACTCTGTTGATACAGTATAGAGTACTCTGTTGATACAGTATATAATACTCTGTTGATACAGTATATAGTACTCTGTTGATACAGTATAGAGAACTCTGTTGGTACAGTGTATAGTACTTTGTTGATACGGTATAGAGTACTCTGTTGATACAATATAGAGTACTCTGTTGATACAGTATAGAGTACTCTGTTGATACAGTATAGAGTACTCTGTTGATACAGTATAGAGTACTCTGTTGATACAGTATAGAGTACTCTGTTGATACAGTGTATAGTACTCTGTTGATACAGTATAGAGTACTCTGTTGATACAATATTGAGTACTCTGTTGATACAGTATAGAGTACTCTGTTGATACAGTATTGAGTACTCTGTTGATACAGTATTGAGTACTCTGTTGATACAGTATATAATGCTGTTTTGATACAGTAAACTGTTATATGCCGCTTCAGATGCTCATTGACGAGTTCTCCTGGCGGGGCACGCTTGTTATACAGGCGGGTATGATCCTTCACGGACTGGCCTGCTCGCTCGTCCTGCGTCCGCTCAACCACACAGCTCGTGAACCAGACAAACACGGGCAAAGACAAACAATTCCCGACACTGAGTTAGATATAACACGGGATTTGGATAATGGAGATAGTGTTGAAATTAAATCATTTCAACAAAATGTTTCTTTAAAGTTAATGTCAAATTCAAATCTCGACAAGGCGGTCTTAGAAACCAAGTTGCTGGAAAAACAAGGTATCGAGGAAGATGATACAAACACATGTACTGAAATTATTGAAATTATTCCAGCAAAGTCATTTCTACAGATTAACCAAAAGCGTGCTTTTACCGAAGACGTGCAACGCAACTACACGGGACAGAAACGGTGGTTTAGTATCGCGCCCTTACGCAACCCGGGCTTTGTTATATTGATTGTCTCCAACTTGCTAACAGAACTGGCACAGAATGTCCCCTTCGCGTATTTGCCCTATATGATGGTCGATAAAGGGTTCCCGAAGCAGGATACAGTTACTGTGATCTTCTTTATCGGTAAACCAACTATAACTAGAATGTTACATTACCGTTTTGGCACATTTTAAATAAAACCATGTTTGACCATTCGTATAATAACCATTTATTGTACATGAGTTAAACATAACTTGAACTGATAAATGTACGTTCATTGTAAAGCACGATTAAATGCACATTAAACCTCTAAAACGTCACTTTGGTCGTCGTGTGGAAAATTGAAATAACAATATATCTACTTGGGTTTTAGCAATTTGTTTTTAGAATATTTAATTCCACAAAATTACTTCGCATGACGCATACATAGGTAACATGGGAAAGTCATGTTTGCTATTTATTACAGCCGAACGGCAAGTTTTCCCTTGCTTATAAAATGCCAATTTCTAATAAACGACTTAAACACGAGACTGTTTCCATAAAAGGTACTGAGAGAGGAATTCAATACACGCGCGAGAATTAAAAAGAGATGCAGCATAGCTTTAAGTGTGTACAGCCATAATGATTTTTTATATTCTGTATATGTAGCCGAATACTTGACACGTTCTTTCTGAAAATGTCTTGAAACTCATTTAGTTTTCACACAAAATAAAATTTACAACTATGTATTTAATTTTCTCCGTCAATTTGTACCACGTTAAAGTAATTCCCAAATGTTTTGTTCACACGCTATTTCCCCAATACTAGTATTTCAAGGGCATGACTATTTCCTTACGAAAAACTTTTGAAACAAGTACCATGGATTATAAGATGCGTTTACCTTAAAAAAGTGTATTAAATATTAAATGTCTAATACTAGTATATTAAATCTAGAATGTTATGAAAACGTATTCACTTTCTCGCAAGTGTTTCGAAATTCATTTAACTTTGGCCTTATGTATTTGTAACCACTTCCAACTCCTGTTCATCCGCCCCATACCTCCTGTTCCTCCCCTCCTCCTCTCCCACGTACTCTTCCTCCTGTTCCTCCTCTTCTACCACTGCAACCACCTTCACCACCTTCACCACCTCCTTCTCCACCTCCACCTCCCCTGTTTCTCCACCTTTACCACCTCCTCCTCCTACTCATGTTCCTCCACCTCTACCGACTACTGTTCCTCCCCCTCTCATACATACTCCTCCTCCTGTTCCTTCTCATCCACCTACTCCTCCTCCTCCACTTCCTCCTCCTCCTGTTCCTCCTCATACTCCGCCTGTTCATGCACCTCCTCCTGTTCCTCCATCCATATATATATATATATATATATGCATCGCTTTGAACGGCCGTAACTTCCTCAATTGTGCAGAGATTTCAATGAACTACTCGGTCTTATTCAACGCAAATATGAAACACGTCATGGTTGTTAATCAATGAACATGGAAAACCCAGCAAAATCGGAAGATCGAATTAAAAAAGACATTAAGTAATTTTATCTTCCAGCACATTCTTTGGTGGTTTATAAACGTTGATGATCTATCGCACTTTAAAAGCTGTCTTGCCACACAAGGTAAGTTCGGAATGTATTTTAACGTAAGCTAATAATCGTGAAAAATGTTGTGCATGAAGAGCAATTATATATTTGATAGATCTTTTGAACAATTTGCTCGTACCATGAGTCACAATGAAAACATTGAAAACTGTGAATAATACAATATATAGGTATAATGATTAATAGATCTTCTATATCAATGGTCGTAACTCTAAATATGTATAGGTCTTATGATATATAGATCCATTGTATTAATAGGCTTTACTCTAACTATGCATGGTCTAATAAACAAATCCAGATGTAGAAAATAAGTGTACACCCCTCCCCGCCCCACAAAAAAAACCAACTAAAATTTAATTTGCAATCGAACAGTTTACTTACAGTTTTTGGATATTGTGTCTTTTGTAACAGGTTGTCATAGAAAAAGATTTTCTTCCAACGTGAGGTTGAGTTTGACGAAAGCTTTCTTACAATGCGGACACGAATTCCACGTCTGGTAAGTAAATAAGTTGTTTGTAATTGCGCTATGGCCTATATAGCCCACGGAATGTTTTCAAATGAATGACCGAGTTTGGGCTGTCTACAAAAGCTCCACTCAGATATTGTTAAGATTAGAATTGGTGTCAATCCGCTCACAAAAAAGAATGAAATGGGCCATGGAATGCTTTTGAAGAAAACATAGGTTACCGACTTCAAGCTAAAAAGATGTGTTTTACGTTTCTATATTTTGATTGCAAAATACCCGAATCGATTATCAATTTGTTTAGAAGGTTTGTACTAAATCTATTGATTACCATAGTATGTTTGTAGAGTAATAATATCTGTTAAACATGGCATGGTTCCTGATATACAGAGCTAGTGTTTATTGAAATTTTTTATGTTGTCTTAGATTGATATATATTTAACATGGCTTCTCTATATACAAAAAAACTGTATCCATTAATAATCAAAAGAAGTAAAAAACATAAATTCGGTGTTGAAATTATAACTGATGCTACTTTTGGCCTAAAAAAACTTGACATACTATTGCTTGACATTTTGGTTACGCGTCTTCTCGTATCCCCGCTTTTCACTCACTAGCTTTTAACGAAACTTCTCGAAAGTAGATTGTTCGCAAACCATGGCCCATCATTTATTTCAAATAATCATGTTACATATGCTCCATGATTAATAAATCATATACCAGACCATAGTGTCGTCATTTAAACTAGCCAAAACAATATTTAACGGTTAATTGATTTCGTTTCCATCAAATAGTAGCGAGAGTAGATGAACATTATTTCAGACACATGTTTTTACATGCAGTTATGTTTTCCAAGATAAATCAATAAATCGGAAACAGCGTGCTCAACTGAGTATGTAGTATTATCAGTTGAGCACTTATTTTTTTACACTTGTACATGGGCTTTATGTTCATATACATAGCTTTTAGAACATTCAGACACTTACAATGTAAGCCTTTCTTTCAAGACATTTAAATGATTTAAAATTGTTTATGGAATCAAAAGCTTCCTTTAAATCAACACATAAACGAAAGAATCTGCCTTTTGTTTTCGATATATATTTTTGTATCATAAATTGAAGGCAAAAAAATGCTGTCAACTGTCGAGTACCCACGTCTAAAGCCAGCAAGCGATGCTGCAATTTTATTATTGTTCTCGGCCAAATAGTATACACATGTATTAAGTTTTTCTGAAAATACACATCGTGCATAGTAACAGAAATGCCCCCTGTCATTTCCAGGGTCATTTAATATGGTTGTTCCCGATCTGTAAGTAAGACATATTATGCTGGTTCCCCACGAATCGTGAAACTAAATTGAATCGAGAATGTTGTTAAAGAGCATACTTAAATACTGAGTTATTTCATTCGAGGTATACTTATTTAATTTGGCTGGAATACCATCAAGACCACAACTTTTGTTGTTGGTCAATTTGGGCAATGACCGTTCAAATTCTTGTACGGCTAATACTTCATTAAGTTTGTATGCTGATACGTCAGTAAATTCTATGTTTTCAGAATTGTCAATTTCAACAGCACCTGTATCTTAGCGTAAATAACTAAATGCTTACACCATTCATCAGCCGTGATATTTGAATGTACCGGTATACACGGTTTTAGAGAAGTAAGTTTGGTTTTCCGCCATAGCATAGACGTATTGTTTCTTGTATAGCCTGTACACGCGCATGTAAATCTCTTGTGCGCCCGTTAAGACTGTTAAAAATGGCAGTCTGAATCACTTCAAGTCGCAGTCCCTATATATTTATTTTAAAAAATCCGTTTATATTTATTTAAAAAAAACACGTGTAGATTTCGGTAAAAGCAAACAGCATGTACATTCTGTTTTTGGATCATGAACATAATGATTTTTTTATTTACTGAGTAATTCCTGGGAATGCCTTAAGCCTTACTTGGAACTACAAAGTAATTCGTGTAAGCGACATTACTACCTCGTTGCAGCGACCTAATAACTTCGAAGGTAATGGGAACATCTTAGTAAGTCGTATTGACAACATAACATAACTACCTCGCAAGATGGGCTTGGTTTATAGTTTTAAATAGTTGCTGACCAATAATAAAGTGCAACATAAATAAAGTCTTGTTTTCCCCACAGCGAGGCTCGTATATATACATGTACGTAGTTATCCAACGCTGATGCTTGATCGGAAACATGAAATGAAACGTCGATAGCGATCGGAGATTGTAGGCAAGACGTACAAAAGGAACAAAATGAAGTACCGGTAGATGAATTATTAACGATCTATCAATAGAAATACCATTTGTTTGTATTAATTTACTTCAATTACACTTTCTTTAAAAAGGTGAAAACGCAACATAAAAAATGGCGTTTAACTGGTTTAAACACTTTACACTTCTACAATTAATACATATGCCTGTAAATAGAGAAGATAACACTGCTGTAGTGCAAGGTCTTTCCAAAGATAAGATGGTGTTAAATCATGCAGGCACTCCATATGCTACACATACCGGACATCAGTTGGAGTTTCTTTCAAAGGACAGGTGATCCAATTAAAAGTACACATTCAACTATTAAATGTTAATGTTTATGATTGTTTTTCAAAATAAAACACTAAGCGTTTTCTTTACTCGTATATCTGCTGCTACTACTGCTGCTGTGAATTATATGAAGAAGGTAGTATCATTAGCTGCTGCTACTGATCACGATAACGATTACCAAGATGTTGGTTGATGATGATGATGATGATGATGATGATGATGATGATGATGATGGTGATGGTGGTGGTGGTGATGATGATGATGATGATGATGATGATGTTGATGATGATGTTGATGATGATGAAGATGATGATGATGATGATGATGATGATGATGATGATGATGATGATGATGATGATGATGATGATGATGATGATGATGATGCTGATGCTGATGCTGATGATGATGATGATGATGATGATGATGATGATGATGATGATGAAGATGATGATGATGATGATGATGATGATGATGATGATGATGATGATGATGATGATGATGATGATGATGATGATGATGGTGATGATGATGGTGATGATGATCATGATGATCATGATGATCATGATGATGATGATGATGATGATGATGATGATGATGATGATGATGATGATGATGATGATGATGATGATGATGATGATGATGATGATGATGATGATGATGATGATGATGATGATGATGATGATGATGATGATGATGATGATGCTGATGATGATGATGATGATGATGATGACGACGACGATGATGATGATGATGATGATGATGATGATGATGATGCATTGCGGAAGGTCTGCTTATTAGTGTAGGCCATGTGCGCAAAACCTGACGGCGGATGGGGCTGGGTCATAGTGGCCTCGGCACTCGTGATGAACCTGCTTGTGGACGGCGTCAAGTACTCATTCGGCATCCTCTTTATGGAGCTCGTGCGCGTGTTCGGTCGGAGCAAGGGCGAGACATCCCTCATCATGTCAATACAGGTCGGGGCCATGCTGCTGTCAGGTAAGACCTCTCGCTCGTAGATTGCTTACAATCGGGAATTATTCGATTGAAAGTTTGTATTTAAATGAAGTAATATATGAAACCCTACCACATCACACATGCCTGGTACTTTAATTTTATGTTTACCTACCTGTGTTTTGTTTATGTGTTCAATTTTTATACTTTATTTATATTTTTTCATGCTTTGTGATATTTTTTCTATATCTTACCAGCTTCAATTTTAGGTGGCAGGCTCCCTTTGCCAGATACCAAAACATAAAGCAAAAGAAAAGATCTAGTATAATACAAGACAAAATCATTAGAAAGTGACGGTAGTTCCATAGTCATTAATTATATGAGCTAAAAACTTTCGCGTACGTTTTTTAAGGTCCCTTGACCAGTGCCTTTGTGAACCGCTTCGGATGCCGCGCGGTGGCGTTTGTGGGAACTCTGGTAGCCACTTCCGGTTTCCTTATCAGCGCGTTCGCTTCCTCTGTCCTATGGCTATATATATCATTTGGTCTTATCGCAGGTACGTGGAATTTCGATACCCGTTTTACGCAATGCAACTGTGTTGCTGCTATTTTTCCGAAGTATGCAATATTTCGAGACATAGTTTTCCAATATGTAAACCCTGCACGTATGCCCTGCTAAGCAGTTGTGTTCGGACAGGGCTGGGTTTCGGTCTGCTGAACATGCCCCCGTACGTGATGATCGCCCATTACTTCGACCGGCGACTTTCCCTCGCTATCGGACTGGGCTCGATGGGCTCAGGACTGGGAACGCTTATCTTCAACCCCATGTCTAAGGTACGTGAGTAACTACTATACAACCCTTGTGTTCGGTACGTGTGTAGCTTATCTTCAACCCCATGTCTTGGGTACTTGTGTAGCTCATCTACAACCCTATCTCTAGGGCACGTGTGAAGCCCATATATAGCCCCATGTCTAAGATACGTGTGTAGCTCATCTTCAATCCCACGTCTTCTATGTTACGTGTGTAGCTCATCTACAACCTCATGTCTAAGGTACGTGTGTTAACTTATCTACACCCCATGGCTTAGGTACGTGTGTTAACTTATTTACAACCCATGTCTTAGGTTCGTGTATTAGATTATTTTAAATCCCATGTCTAAGGTGCATATATTGCACATCTTCAACTCCATGCCTTCGGTACGTGTATTAGATCATATTCAACCTCATGTCTATGGTACGTGTATAAGCTCATCTTCAACGCCATGTCTAAGATTCATGTGTTAGCTCATTTCAACTCGACGTCTTATGTACGTGTGTTGGCTCATCTTTAACCCATGTCTAAGATACGTGTGTTAGCTCATGTGTAACCCAATGTCTTTAGTACATGTGTTTCCTCATCTTTTACTCCATGTCTAAGGTAAGTGTGTAAGCTCATGTTCAATCCATTGTCTGGGGTACGTGTTATCTTATCTGCAAACCCATGTCTACGGTACGTGTGTTAGCTCATCTTCAACTCCATGTCTATCGTACGTGTGTTATCTCATCTTTAACTCCATGTCTATGGTACGTGTGGAGCTCATCATCTAACCCATGTCTATGGTACGTTTGTTAGCTCATCTTCGAACCCATGTCTATGGTACGTTTGGTAGCTCATCTTCAACTCCATGTCTATTGTACGTGTGTTATCTCATCTTTAATTCCATGTCTATGGTACGTGTGGAGCTCATCTTCCAACCCATGTCTATGGTACGTGCGAAACTCATCTTCAAACCCATGTCTATGGTATGTTTGTTAGCTCATCTTCGAACCCATGTCTATGGTACGTGTGGTAGCTCATCTTCAACTCCATGTCTATGGTACGTGTGTTAGGTCATCTTCAACCCCATGTCTATGTTAAGTGTGTTAGCTCATCTTTAAACCCATGTCTATGGTACGTGTGGAGCTCATCTTCGAACCCATGTCTATGGTACGTGTGGTAGCTCATTTTCAACTCCATGTCTATGGTACGTGTGTTAGCTCATCTTCAACTCGATGTCTAAGGTATGTGTGGAGCTCATCTTCAACTCCATGTCTAGGGTATGTGTGTTAGCTCATAATCAACTCCATGTCTAGGGTATGTGTGTTAGCTCATCTTCAACTCCATGTCTAAGGTATGTGTGGAGCTCATCTTCAACTCCATGTCTAGGGTATGTGTGTTAGCTCATAATCAACTCCATGTCAAGGGTATGTGAGTTAGCTCATCTTCAACTCCATGTCTAAGGTATGTGTGGAGCTCATCTTCAACTCCATGTCTAAGGTATGTGTGGAGCTCATCTTCAACTCCATGTCTAGGGTATGTGTGGAGCTCATCTTCAACTCCATGTCTAGGGTATGTGTGTTAGCTCATAATCAGCCCCATGTCTAGGGTATGTGTATTAGCTCATCTTCAAATCCATGCCTTAGGTACATGTGAAGCTAATCTTCAACCCCTTCTGTTGACTCATCTTTAATCAATTTCAAGGGTTCGTGCATTCATATATTTGTTAACATGCCCAAAGAAGACGTAAACACCCTCTTTACTTATACTGTTCTCCGCATAATCAATTAAAATCTATATTCTTTAAAATGTATGAAAAATTTATATAAATCTTTAATTATGCCCTTCCACCATAACTGTCGCGAGAATTTTATTCTAGGGCAATATTAAAGTATAATACAGTATAGAGTGATACAGTATAGAGTACTCTGTTGATACAGTATAGAGTACTCTGTTGATACAGTATAAAAAAAACTCGGTTGAAACAGTACATAGTGCTCTGTTGATACAGTATAGAGCTCTCTGTTTATATAGTATAAAACACTCGGTTGAAACAGTATAGAGTACTCTGTTGATACAGTATAGAGTACTCTGTTTATTATCCCCACGCTTTTTGAAAAAAGGTGGGGATATTGTGGTTATCTCCGCCGTCCGTCCGTCTGTCTGTCTGTCCGTCCTGGCCACTATCTCCTCCTACACTAAAAGCACTAGAACCTTGAAACTTACACACATGGTAGCTATGAGCATATGTGCGACCCTGCAATTTTGATCTGACCCCTGGGTCAAAAGTTATAGCGGTTGGGGTGGGGCCGCGTCAGAAATTATCACTCATTTTTTTAGGTTATTTTACATTTACTTCTTTATTTCTACACCGATTCACTTCAAATTGATACTGGACCTCTCTTATGACAATACGGTCAATCTCAACCATGCATGGCCCCATTCCCAACCCTGGGGCGCCCCGCCCACATAGGCCACACCCACCAAAAATTTCCATTTACTATAATTTTTTCATTTCTACACGGATTCACTTCAAATTGATACTGAACTTTTGTTATGACATTAGGGTCAATCTCAACTATGCATGGCCCCAATCCCAACCCTGGGGCGCCCGCCCACATAGGCCACACCCACCAAAAAATTCCATTTACTATAATTTTTTCATTTCTACACGGATTCACTTCAAATTGATACTGAACTTCTCTTATGACATTAGGGTCAATCTCAACTATGCATGGCCCCATAACCAACCCTGGGGCCCCGCCCACATAGACCACACCCACCCAAAATTGCCTTTACTATAATTTCTTCATTTCTACACCGATTCACTTCAAATTGATATTGAACTTCTCTTATAACAATACAGTCAATCTCAACTATGCATGGCCCCATTACCAACCCTGGGGCGCCCCTCCCACATAGACCACACCCACCCAAAATTGCCTTTTACTATAATTTCTTCATTTCTACACCGATTCACTTCAAATTGATACTGAACCTCTCTTATGACAATACGGTCAATCTCAACTATGCATGGCCCCATTACCAACCCTGGGGCCCCGCCCACATAGACCACACCCGCCCAAAATTGCCTTTTACTATAATTTCTTCATTTCTACACCGATTCACTTCACATTGATACTGAACTTCTCTTATGACAATACGGTCAATCTCAACTATGCATGGCACAATTACCAACCCTGGGGCGCCCTGCCCACATATGTCACACCCACCCAAAATTGCCTTTTACTATAACTTCTTCATTTCTACACCAATTCACTTCTAATTGATGATGAACTTCTCTTATGACAATACGGTCAATCTCAGCTATGCATGGCCCCTTTACCAACCCTGGGGCACACCTAGGTCAAACATTCGGCGTGGGGATACGCGTCGGCCTCTGCCGCGCCATTTCTAGTATAGTATAGTGTACTTTGTTTACACAGTATAAATTACTCTGTTGATACAGTATAGAGTACTCTGTTGATACAGTATTAAGTACTATTTTGATACAGTATAGAGCACTCTACTGATGTTGTAAAGCATTCTGCTGATACAGTATAGAGTACTCTTTTGATACAGTATAGAACACTCTGTTGATACAGTATAGAGCACTCTGCTGATGCAGAATAGTGTATGTAGTACTCTGTTGATACAGTATAGCGTATTCTGCTGATACAGTATAGAGTAGTCTGTTAATACAGTATAGAGCACTCTGCTGATACAGTATATAGTACTCTGTTGATAGAGTATACAGTACTCTGTTGATACAGTATAGAGTACTCTGTTGATACAGTATAGAGTACTCTGTTGATACAGTATAGAGTACTCTGTTGATACAGTAAAGAGTACTCTGTTGATACAGTATAGAGTACTCTGTTTATATAGTATAGAGCACTCTGTTGATACAGTATTGAGTACTTTGTTTATATAGTATAGAGCACTCTGTTGATACAGTATAGAGTACACTGTTGATACAGTATTGAGTATTCTGTTGATACAGTATAGAGTACTCTGTTGATACAGTATAGAGTACTCTGTTGATACAGTCTAGATTACTCTGTTGATACAGTATAGAGTTCTCTGTTGATACAGTATAGAGTACTCTGTTGATACAGTATAGAGTACTCTGTTGAAACAGTATAGAGTACTCTGTTGAAACAGTGTATAGTACTCTGTTGAAACAGTATAGAGTACTCTGTTGATACAGTATAGAGTACTCTGTTTATTATCCCCACGCTTTTTGAAAAAAGGTGGGGATATTGTGGTTATCTCCGCCGTCCGTCCGTCTGTCTGTCTGTCCGTCCTGGCCACTATCTCCTCCTACACTAAAAGCACTAGAACCTTGAAACTTACACACATGGTAGCTATGAGCATATGTGCGACCCTGCACTATTTGGAATTTTGATCTGACCCCTGGGTCAAAAGATATAGCGGTTGGGGTGGGGCCGCGTCAGAAATTATCACTCATTTTTTTAGGTTATTTTACATTTACTTCTTTATTTCTACACCGATTCACTTCAAATTGATACTGGACCTCTCTTATGACAATACGGTCAATCTCAACCATGCATGGCCCCATTCCCAACCCTGGGGCGCCCCGCCCACATAGGCCACACCCACCAAAAATTTCCATTTACTATAATTTTTTCATTTCTACACGGATTCACTTCAAATTGATACTGAACTTTTGTTATGACATTAGGGTCAATCTCAACTATGCATGGCCCCAATCCCAACCCTGGGGCGCCCGCCCACATAGGCCACACCCACCAAAAAATTCCATTTACTATAATTTTTTCATTTCTACACGGATTCACTTCAAATTGATACTGAACTTCTCTTATGACATTAGGGTCAATCTCAACTATGCATGGCCCCATAACGAACCCTGGGGCCCCGCCCACATAGACCACACCCACCCAAAATTGCCTTTACTATAATTTCTTCATTTCTACACCGATTCACTTCAAATTGATATTGAACTTCTCTTATAACAATACAGTCAATCTCAACTATGCATGGCCCCATTACCAACCCTGGGGCGCCCCTCCCACATAGACCACACCCACCCAAAATTGCCTTTTACTATAATTTCTTCATTTCTACACCGATTCACTTCAAATTGATACTGAACCTCTCTTATGACAATACGGTCAATCTCAACTATGCATGGCCCCATTACCAACCCTGGGGCCCCGCCCACATAGACCACACCCGCCCAAAATTGCCTTTTACTATAATTTCTTCATTTCTACACCGATTCACTTCACATTGATACTGAACTTCTCTTATGACAATACGGTCAATCTCAACTATGCATGGCACAATTACCAACCCTGGGGCGCCCTGCCCACATATGTCACACCCACCCAAAATTGCCTTTTACTATAACTTCTTCATTTCTACACCAATTCACTTCTAATTGATGATGAACTTCTCTTATGACAATACGGTCAATCTCAGCTATGCATGGCCCCTTTACCAACCCTGGGGCACACCTAGGTCAAACATTCGGCGTGGGGATACGCGTCGGCCTCTGCCGCGCCATTTCTAGTATAGTATAGTGTACTTTGTTTACACAGTATAAATTACTCTGTTGATACAGTATAGAGTACTCTGTTGATACAGTATTAAGTACTATTTTGATACAGTATAGAGCACTCTACTGATGTTGTAAAGCATTCTGCTGATACAGTATAGAGTACTCTTTTGATACAGTATAGAACACTCTGTTGATACAGTATAGAGCACTCTGCTGATGCAGAATAGTGTATGTAGTACTCTGTTGATACAGTATAGCGTATTCTGCTGATACAGTATAGAGTAGTCTGTTAATACAGTATAGAGCACTCTGCTGATACAGTATATAGTACTCTGTTGATAGAGTATACAGTACTCTGTTGATACAGTATAGAGTACTCTGTTGATACAGTATAGAGTACTCTGTTGATACAGTATAGAGTACTCTGTTGATACAGTATAGAGTACTCTGTTGATACAGTATAGAGTACTCTGTTTATATAGTATAGAGCACTCTGTTGATACAGTATTGAGTACTTTGTTTATATAGTATAGAGCACTCTGTTGATACAGTATAGAGTACACTGTTGATACAGTATTGAGTATTCTGTTGATACAGTATAGAGTACTCTGTTGATACAGTATAGAGTACTCTGTTGATACAGTCTAGATTACTCTGTTGATACAGTATAGAGTTCTCTGTTGATACAGTATAGAGTACTCTGTTGATACAGTATAGAGTACTCTGTTGAAACAGTATAGAGTACTCTGTTGAAACAGTGTATAGTACTCTGTTGATACAGTATAGAGTACTCTGTTGATACAATATAGAGTACTATGTTGATACAGTAAATAGTACTCTGTTGATACAGTATAGAGTACTCTGTTGATACAGTATAGAGTACTCTGTTGATACAGTATAGAGTACTCTGTTGATACAGTATAGAGTACTCTGTTGATACAGTATAGAGTACTCTGTTGATACAGTGTATAGTACTCTGTTGATACAGTGTAGAGTACTCTGTTGATACAGTATAGAGTACCATGTTGATACAGTATAGAGTACTCTGTTGATACAGTATAGAGTACTCTGTTGATACAGTATAGAGTACTCTGTTGATACAGTATAGAGTACTCTGTTGATGCAGTATAGAGTACACTGTTGATACAGTATAGAGTACTCTGTTGATACAGTATATAATACTCTGTTGATACAGTATATAGTACTCTGTTGATACAGTATAGAGAACTCTGTTGGTACAGTGTATAGTACTCTGTTGATACAGTATAGAGTACTCTGTTGATACAATATAGAGTACTCTGTTGATACAGTATAGAATACTCTGTTGATACAGTATATAGTACTCTGTTGATACAGTATAGAGTACTCTGTTGATACAGTATAGAGTACTCTGTTGATACAGTGTATAGTACTCTGTTGATACAGTATAGAGTACTCTGTTGATACAATATTGAGTACTCTGTTGATACAGTATAGAGTACTCTGTTGATACAGTATTGAGTACTCTGTTGATACAGTATTGAGTACTCTGTTGATACAGTATATAATGCTGTTTTGATACAGTAAACTGTTATATGCCGCTTCAGATGCTCATTGACGAGTTCTCCTGGCGGGGCACGCTTGTTATACAGGCGGGTATGATCCTTCACGGACTGGCCTGCTCGCTCGTCCTGCGTCCGCTCAACCACACAGCTCGTGAACCAGACAAACACGGGCAAAGACAAACAATTCCAGACACTGAGTTAGATATAACACGGGATTTGGATAATGGAGATAGTGTTGAAATTAAATCATTTCAACAAAATGTTTCTTTGAAGTTAATGTCAAATTCAAATCTCGACAAGGCGGTCTTAGAAACCAAGTTGCTGGAAAAACAAGGTATCGAGGAAGATGATACAAACACATGTACTGAAATTATTGAAATTATTCCAGCAAAGTCATTTCTACAGATTAACCAAAAGCGTGCTTTTACCGAAGACGTGCAACGCAACTACACGGGACAGAAACGGTGGTTAAGTATCGCGCCCTTACGCAACCCGGGCTTTGTTATATTGATTGTCTCCAACTTGCTAACAGAACTGGCACAGAATGTCCCCTTCGCGTATTTGCCCTATATGATGGTCGATAAAGGGTTCCCGAAGCAGGATACAGTTACTGTGATCTTCTTTATCGGTAAACCAACTATAACTAGAGTGTTACATTACCGTTTTGGCACATTTGAAATAAAACCATGTTTGACCATTCGTATAATAACCATTTATTGTACATGAGTTAAACATAACTTGAACTGATAAATGTACCTTCATTGTAAAGCACGATTAAATGCACATTAAACCTCTAAAACGTCACTTTGGTCGTCGTGTGGAAAATTGAAATAACAATATATCTACTTGGGTTTTAGCAATTTGTTTTTAGAATATTTAATTCCACAAAATTACTTCGCATGACGCATACATAGGTAACATGGGAAAGTCATGTTTGCTATTTATTACAGCCGAACGGCAAGTTTTCCCTTGCTTATAAAATGCCAATTTCTAATAAACGACTTAAAAACGAGACTGTTTCCATAAAAGGTACTGAGAGAGGAATTCAATACACGCGCGAGAATTAAAAAGAGATGAAGCATAGCTTTAAGTGTGTACAGCCATAATGATTTTTTATATTCTGTACATGTAGCCGAATACTTGACACGTTCTTTCTGAAAATGTCTTGAAACTCATTTAGTTTTCACACAAAATAAAATTTACAACTATGTATTTAATTTTCTCCGTCAATTTGTACCACGTTAAAGTAATTCCCAAATGTTTTGTTCACACGCTATTTCCCCAATACTAGTATTTCAAGGGCATGACTATTTCCTTACGAAAAACTTTTGAAACAAGTACCATGGATTATAAGATGCGTTTACCTTAAAAAAGTGTATTAAATATTAAATGTCTAATACTAGTATATTAAATCTAGAATGTTATAAAAACGTATTCACTTTCTCGCAAGTGTTTCGAAATTCATTTAACTTTGGCCTTATGTATTTGTATAGTTAACCAAACATGACAATCACCATGGTAACAAGACTGATTATAAGATTACTGCTTTATGGTGTCTTGTGGTCTGCCTAACCCCCAGTCAGTAATGCTCTTTCAAACTGTAAATATACCAAATTCTTATTAAATGTGCCTCTTTTCGAGAAAACTGGGCTTAATGCATGTGCGTAAAGTGTCATCAATGATTAGCCTGTGCAGTTCGCACAGGCTTATCAGGGACAACAAAATCAGCCTTAAATGGATTTTCGTTCTGAAGAGATTTCCTTTTAACAAAAAAAGTCCATAAAAGGAAAGTGTCGTCCCGTATAAGCCTGTACTTCGACCGATTTCTGTCATAAAATACAATAGCTAATTGTATAGGAAAAGAAACTGATAAAACAGCGGTTACATTACAATATTCTATTTTTTGTCATACCGTGTTTTTTGATTTACCACCGACACCCAACTATTCCCCCTTTCTGATTTTACTTCATTATAACGCATTTGCTTTATGTTTCTACGGAAAGTGGTACGCCGCGGTAGTAAGTATTCATACTACATACCGGTAGTAAGCTGCACCCCTAGCCAGGCGGTAGAATGGGCATTGACTGCTTCCAAATAACCGCTTGTTTAGTGTCGTTTTGTAAAGCGTATGCTCCATTTTTATATCAGCTGTTTGTGTCGCCAGGTCTCCTCAGCACGATAGCGCGTGCTGTTATTGGCTTGATAGCGGACCGGAAATGGTTCAGTCGGGCGCGCCTGTGCTGCCTCGTGCTTGTCATCAATGGCGTGCTGATCACCATGGCGCCATTCTGCGCCAGCCGCACCGCCTTCTTGGCGTTCGGAATCCTCTTTGGATTATCCGCCGGTACGCCTTGGCCTTACAGTTACTGTACATGGGATATTTAAGGTAGGCCTTGGCCTTACAGTTACTGTACACGGTAGGCCTTGGCCTTACAGTTACTGTACATGGGATATTTAAGGTACGCCTTGGCCTTACCGTTACTGTACATGGGATATTTAAGGTACGCCGTGGCCTTACCGTTACTGTACATGGGATATTTAAGGTACGCCTTGGCCTAACAGTTACTGTACATGTGCTATTTAAAATAATAATTGGCGTTTTACGTTTTACCGAGCGCTTTCATATTGTTGTAGATCTACCTTTGAAATGCGCTAATGAGTGTGAACGGTTTACAGATGCATTACAAGTATTACATTTGCCTATAGACTGGTATTTGCAAGTGATAACATCAAAAAAGAAAAACGTTATTGTTTATACTTTAAAAAAATATTTCATGGAGAAATGCAATAGTGATGGTTTTGCTTTACCAGTGTATTTACATGAATACATGTGCGACCATCCGGAAATGAATAAGTTTTAAATAGACGATGTTCATCCTAAAGGACATGCAAGTTTTATCATTCAGTTCGGTTCTCCTCTTAATACACGTTTTAGTATATACAGTAAATACACACGTGATGACGTGCACACATATCACACGTGACTTCCACGATATTGCCGTGTATATCACCATGACGCGACGTGCGATCTTTCCTACAGGAAGCGCAAGCTCGCTGAGTGGCTCTCTGGTACCAGACCTGTTTGGCGCGGCGCAGATAGCGGACTTCAGCGGCATAAACATGTTCTTCAGCGCCGTCGCGGCCTTCACCGGCCTTCCCGCTGCAGGTGAGTAGACACACGTGCTAGTATGAAGACGTCTTCTTGGCTTTAAATACAGGCATCCAGCCGTTCATGGGCCCATCCATTCATGCGTCGATACATCAATCCGTTCATAAGACATTGCGTCCATGCGTCCATGTACCCATGCCTCCATACTCCAAACCGTTCATATAAGTATCTCTCTTTTCAGGCTTGCGCATGCCCATACATCAATGCGTCATTGTAACCATGTATTATTGTGTCCATCCATGTTGCAAGGTGATTTAGTACACGGCTTTCATCAGCCGATCAACCAAAGACAAGAAAACGTGTTTTCATGTATTCCACACTCTAGAAGAAAGGCGCAGTGATGTGATAGACTCCGAGTAGCAGCTGTATAGGACCATGGTATATATACTCGAGCGTTTGCGGGTCTATCTGCTTCGACCACAGACAAAAACAGGTTTGGTAAACCGTCTTAGAAAACACACACGACGGCCTTTCTTAAAGAGTATATAAGTTTTATATCTCGATGACAAACTAATAATTTAACTAGCACTGTTTTTAAAAGCATTTGTGTCATAAAATTTTAGACACCGCAACGCCATTTATAATACTAATACTACTACCATAATTACCTTATTCCAAACAAATGGTAACGTCATTGCGTTATGGCTATTATGTTCCAACACTTAATTTACATCCATTCGGTAGCATTAGAAGTCTGAAAATATTCTACGACGCGTTGACGATTCTCTTATAAACCTACATTATAAACATACTATAACCAATGTAAGTAATTATCTATACTTAAGTTCTTTATATTGGTCGAAACCTTCAAACCTGGATGAGATGGTCATTAATTGTAAATACACACGTGATTCCCATCCAGAAGCACGTCTTAGCCCTTCACATACAAACATACCACTGGAGAGCACTGGAAAGGGGTGGACTTAGTTGATGAATGCTATACATGAAACCTGCATGATCGTTGAATGGTTAGTCCATTCATACTTTAAGTTCTGATAAGGTTCTTGGAATATTAATTTATTATCAATAATCACATTAACCAAGCAAGGGTTGGTTTCAGCGTGTGTGGTTTTTTTTTAATTGGCAACTTTTTCAACCTACAATGGCAACACATCGTTACTACTAAAATATACATCAATAATCTTTCTTAAATATACAATATACTGTAAGATAATAGATTCTGCCATAATATTGCTAATGCAATATCAGCAAATAGACGAGCATTAACATGACCAAAATATATAAACAATATATTGAGTATAGGTAACACTACAAAGACACATTCAAACGTTTACCATGTAACTACATGTACTGTCCATTCCGTGATCGTCATGCCATATAAACAGTAGTGCGTTCCCATCATGCTTAGGGTGGCTTTACACCCGTCGTTAAAGACCGGTGTGTACACAATGCCCCATACGACGCAGCTACCCGGAGTCTATCCTATAAGACCGGTGTTTACACAATGCCCCATATGAAGCTGTTACTCGTGGTCTATCCTATAAGACCGGTGTTTACACAATGCCCCATATGAAGCTGTTACTCGTGGTCTATCCTATAAGACCGGTGTTTACACAATGCCCCATATGAAGCTGTTACTCGTGGTCTATCCTATAAGACCGGTGTTTACACAATGCCCCATACGACGCAGCTACTCGGAGTCTATCCTATAAGACCGGTGTTTACACAATGCCCCATATGAAGCTGCCTCTCGGAGTCTATCCTATAAGACCGGTGTTTACACAATGCCCCATATGAAGCTGTTACTCGTGGTCTATCCTATAAGACCGGTGTGTACACAATGCCCCATACGAAGCTGCTCCTCGGGGCCTATCCTATAAGACCGGTGTGTACACAATGCCCCATATGAAGCTGTTACTCGTGGTCTATTCTATAAGACCGGTGTGTACACAATGCCCCATACGACGCTGTTACTCGTGGTCTATCCTATAAGACCGTTAGGTACGCAATGCCCAATACGACGCTGCTTCTCGGGGTCTATCCTATAAGACCAGTGTGCACACAATGCCCCATATAATGCTGCTACTCAGTGTCTATCCTATACTGATTCCTCGTTTTCCTCACTTATCTATTTCCACTTGTAATTGTTCACGTGCTTCTGAGCTTTCTTTGAGAAATGTACATTCAAATAATATTCTCCTTTTCAGGCGCACTTTTTGATCTCTCGCAGAGTTACATTTTTCCATTTGTGGTTGCCGGGTGTGAAATGGCCACCAGTGGACTACTTATATATATTATTCCGCTATGCGCTAATAACAAACGAACATAATAAACTATATATCTATGTTGAATAATTTTTATCTTTTTATTACAGCTGTCTAAACCATGATTATAAACCTCTATTCATCTGTATTGACCTTAATCAACAGTCAATAATATATCTGAGCATTGTCCCGCCAGTAGGCCCAAATGCATAAAAAACCTAGTTTTGCATTGAGCAAATTAAAAATCAAAATGCTGCTGCTGCTATTGATCAATACATTGGATGGGTCCCTTTATATTAGTAAGATTATTTATAATAAGAGGCTGCTTTCTCATATTTACTCATTGTGTTAATGTTGCATTTTGTGCTCACATTTTCTAAATCATGTTACAATGGCTGTTCGCGTTTAATACCTACCATTATATATTTATAAAACTCGTGTTATACCGTTTTAAATTGACAAACCAACATTTAGAAATATAAATTTATGTTCGATTTTGCATAAGCCAGCATTCAATCACAAATAGTAGGCAATTTCTTTAAAGGCTCTATGAAGGTGAAGATACGTAATTATTTACACATTTTTTAAATATTTTTTTCATATTCTATTTATAAAGGTTATCAAACAACAATATATATATATATATATATATATATATATATATATATATATATATATATATATATATATATATATATATATATATATATATATATATATATATATGCTATTGGACATAATAATAAAAAAATGAGCAATAAAACCTGTTTTGAGCTCAAAATAAAGTGTCCTTCAAGTCAATTGTGTTTACAAACAATCAGTTTATTTACATTGCTGTTTACTCGCGAAAGAGAAAGTGAAAGTGACTCAGGTCACCAAAAATATAACAACGACTTTTAACGTTTTCCGGTATCACTCACAAAGTAGGTCTTTTCTAAATGGTAAAAACGTTTGTAGTGATCTAATAAGTTACTTTCTGCTGGTGAAAAGTTGTTAAAATAGAATTAAAATTGAATGTTCTTTCGGCTATTTTAGCATATGTGAACGCTCTGAGGCTACACATCACGTTAATTGCAAAAATGTAAACATTTCTTCCAATTATGAAACGGGTTTATCTTTCATAATTCTTGACAACGTTGTACCCAAGCTATGTTATTAGCAGTTTTTATGCAAGAGTAACTAAAATCAGGTAAAAATTAGACCAGTTGATATGCATAATAATTGGATTTGTGACCTTTATAGAGCCTTTAAACGTAATACATACAATCTTGAAGGATTCCAATTCCAGTAAGCGGTCATCCTGTCTGGATTTATTCAAAGAAAACCAGTAAAGGCTATTGACATTAGCCCGTATAGCCATATATAACATTGTCTGCCTTTCATTTGTTATGGTAAGTATCCTAGATAGATACGCAAACAGATACAAATGTGTGATGTGCGCGTAGTTTGAAAAGTTTAAACGAGGATCTTCGATGCCTTAGGCAGCATTATGCTTGGAACCGGAGTGTGACCATGGGCTCCTTCAACCGAGGCTGCATTATGCTTGGATCCGGAGTGTGGCCTTGGGCTTTTTCAACTGAGGCTGCATTATGCTTGGTTCCGGAGTGCTACACTGGGGTTCTTCAACTGAGGCTGCATTATGCTTGGATCCGGAATGTGACCTTGTGCTTCTTCAACTGAGGATGCATTATGCTTGGATCCGGAGTGTGGCCATTGGCTCGTTCAACTGAGGCTGCATTTTACTTGGACCCGGAGTGTGCCCCTCGGCTCCGTCCACTGAGGCTGCATTATGATTAGATCCGGAGTGTGACCATGGGCTCCTTCAATTGAGGCTGGATTATGCTGGGATCCGGAGTGTTGCCTTGGGCTCCTTCAACTGAGGATGCATTATGCTTGGATCCGAAGTGTTGCCTTGAGCTCCTTCAACTGAGGCTGCATTATGCTTGGATCTAGAGTGTGGCCTTGGGCTCCTTCAACTGACGCTGCATTATACTTGGAATCGGAGTGTGACTCTGGGGTTCTTCATCTGAGGCTGCATTACGCATAGATCAGGAGTGTTGACTTGGGCTCCGTCAACTGAGGCTGCATTATGCTTGGATCTTGAGTGTGCACCTGGGCTTATTCAACTGAGGCTGCATTATGCTTGGAACCGGAGTGTGCCCCTGGGCTCCTTCAATTGAGGCTGCATTATGCTTGGGACCGGAGTGTGACCATGTGCTCCTTCAACTGAGGCTGCATTATGATTGGACCCGGAGTGTGCCCCTGGGCTCCTTCAACTGATGCTGCATTATGCTTGGACCCGTAGTGTGCCACTGGGGTCCTCCAACTGAGGCTGCATTATGATTTGACCCGGAGTGTGGCCTGGGCTCTTTCAACTGAAGCTGCATTATGCTTGGAACCGGAGTGTGACCCTGGGCTACTTCAACTGAGGCTGCATTATGCTTGGAACCGGAGTGTGCCACTGGGGTCCTTCAACTGAGGCTGCATTATTATAAGACCCGGAGTGTGGCCTGGGCTCTTTCAACTGAAGCTGCATTATGCTTGGAACCGGAGTGTGACCCTGGGCTCCTTCAACTGAGGCTGCATTATGCTTGGACCCGTAGTGTGCCACTGGGGTCCTCCAACTGAGGCTGCATTGTGATTAGACCCGGAGTGTGGCCTGGGCTCTTTCAACTGAAGCTGCATTATGCTTGGAACCGGAGTGTGACCCTGGGCTCCTTCAACTGAGGCTGCATTATGCTTGGAACCGGAGTGTGCCCCTGGGCTCCTTCAACTGAGGCTGCATTATGCTTGGATACGGAGTGCGCCACTGGGCTTCTTTGGCTCCGTCAACTGAGGCTGCATTATGCTTGGAACCGGAGTGTGCCCCTGGGCTCCTTCAACTGAGGCTGCATTATGCTTGTAACCGGAGTGTGACCATGTGCTCTTTCAACTGAGGCTGCATTATGATTGAACCCGGAGTGTGGCCTGGGCTCTTTCTACTGAAGCTGCATTATGCTTGGAACCGGAGTATGACCCTGGGCTCCTTCAACTGAGGCTGCATTATGCTTGGAACCGGAGTGTGACCCTGGGCTCCTTCAACTGAGGCTGCATTATGATTAGATCCGGAGGGTGTCCCTGGGTTCTTCAACTGATGCTGCATTATGTTTGGATCCGGAGTTTTGCCTTGGGATCCTTCAACTGAGGCTGAATTAAACTTGGAACCGGAGTACGACCCTAGGGTTCTTCAACTGAGGCTGCATTATGCTTGGATCCGGAGTGTTGCATTGGGCTCCTTCAACTGAGGCTGCATTAAGCTTGGATCCGGAGTGCCCCCCCCCCCCTGGGCTCATTCAACTGAGGCTGCTTATGCTTGGATCCGGAGTGTGACACTAGACTCCTTCAACTGATGCTGCATTATGCTAGGACCCGGAGTGTGCCCCTTGGCTCTTTCAACTGAGACTGCATTATGCTTGGGTCCGGAGTTTGCTCCTGGACTCCTTCGACTGAGGCTGCATTATGCTTGGACCCGGAGTGTGCCTCTGGGCTCTTTCAACTGAGGCTGCATTATGCTTGGATCCGGAGTGTGGCCTTTGGCTCCTTCAACTGAGGCTGCATTATGCTTGGATACGGAGTGTGCCAATGGGCTCCTTCAACTGAGGCTTCATTATGCTTGGACCCGGAGTGTGCCCCTGGGCTCCTTCAACTGCGGCTGCATTATGCTTGGACCCGGAGTGTGCACACTGGGCTCCTTCAACTGAGGCTGCATTATGCTTGGAACCGGAGTGTGACCCTGGGCTCCTTCAACTGAGGCCGCATTATGATTGGACCCAGAGTGTGCCCCTGGGCTCCTTCAACTAATGCTGCATTATGCTTGGACCCGGAGTGTGCCCCTGGGCTTCTTTGGCTCCGTCAACTGAGGCTGCATTATGCTTGGATCTGGAGTGTGCACCTGGGCTTATTCAACTGAGGCTGCATTATGCTAGGACACGGAGTGTGCCCCTGGGCTCCTTCAATTGAGGCTGCATTATGCTTGGATCTGGAGTGTGCACCTGGGCTTATTTAACTGAGGCTGCATTATGCTTGGAACCGGAGTGTGCCCCTGGCCTCCTTCAACTGATGCTGCATTATGCTTGGACCCGTAGTGTGCCACTGGGGTCCTCCAACTGTGGCTGCATTATCATTAGACCCGGAGTGTGGCCTGGGCTCTTTCATTTGAAGCTGCATTATGCTTGGAACCGGAGTGTGACCCTGGGCTCCTTCACCTGAGGCCGGAGTGTGCCCCTTGGCTACTTAAACTGAGGCTGCATTATGCTTGGATCCGGATTGTGGCCTGGGCTCCTTCAATTGAGGCTGCATTATGCTTGGATCCGGAGTGTGCCCCTGGGCTCCTTCAACTGAGGCTGCATTATGCTTGGACCCGGAGTGACCCACAGGGCTCCTTCAACTGATTCTGCGTTATGCTTGGATTCGGAGTGTGGCCTGGGCTCCTTCAACTGAGGCTGCATTATGCTTGGATCCGGAGTGTTACCCTGGGGTTCTTCAACTGAGGCTGCGTTATGATTAGATCCGGAATGTGCCCAATGGGATCCTTTATATTAACTAATTAGACTACGAACTTTGGGACGAGTTATGAATTATATCAATTTTCAGCTATTTCTAGATGTTACTGTAAGAGTTGGTTTTGTGTTGTGGGGGGGGGGGGGGCTGGGCGGAGTGGCCGAAATAATCCGCAGCTGTCCGATATGGTGATCCCCATCCCAATCCATGCTTATGATATCGAGGGTTGAACCCAGGTCGCCTCGGTGAGAAGCTCGTATCCCAACCACTTCGCTTACCGGACCGGCCTATATATTTATGATATGTGAATATCATAGTTTATTAACATGTCCTTCTGCGTCTTCACGACTGCATGTGTAGGTTGACCTTCAAAAATGCATCATTTGAATGACTGATAATTAAATACTTACAACATAGCATAACAAATTAAAGTACACTACATAAGAAGCTTTGTGACAAAATTGTGACAAGCGATTTCGGTACCGAATTTGATGCTTTACGTTTGTTGCTATTGGATTTTAATTACTTCCTTAAATTGGCCAAGTATACAATATAAAAATGTTATCTGTAGTTCATTAACTTATTTAATAATATTGTTAGAACGTTGTGATATATTTAGCTTTTTGAGTGTTTAATATATTAGGATTATCTTTGTCGATTGCGAAGAGTATTCGGAAACGTTATAGTGTCCTATTCGTTACTGTCTGAATCACTGACTATGTTGTGTCTATAAAGGCAAGAAAATTACCAAGAAGTAAGTTGCCCTGTGGATGCGATCGAGACAACATCCACAGTAAAAGTACAGTTCTCTTACTGATGGTTATAGATATGGGGCATTTGGGTGCTTCGAAGTGTTACGTTGTCTTTAAAGGGGCCGTCCAACAGATTTTGGCATTTATTGAAGCAAGTCATTAAATGCTTTATATTGATAAATTTCAACATTTGACCTTAAAATCTCCATTAAAAAAACAAGAATACAATTTTAAAAAAGGAAAAAAGTAACCCTCAACAGGGCTCGAACCACTGACCCCTGAAGTCCTGGAGTAAAAAGTCTCCGGTCTAGATCACTCGACCATCCATGCTCATGCTTAGAGCGGATGTATTTTTTACTTATATAAGCAATCCTCGTAGTTTCCCAAAATATAACTACAACAACAGAACTTCCAAATTATTCAATCGTTTCGCTTCGCACGATGCGTTTATAATTTTCAGTTTTTCAAATCGTCAAAAGATGCATATAATGGATATTTAAGAGAATGGTAAATGGTCAGTATTAATATTTCCTAAAAAATATCATAACTAAAACGAATATTTGAGAATCTGAAGCAACTTTTTCTAGTTTTGTCAATTTACCAAAACGTTGGACGGAACCTTTAAAGTTCCAACGTTAATTCACGGGCTGCAGAGTTTTAATTAAAAATGAAGAGATCCTTCTCGGGTCTGTAGTTTACGGAAAGACGGACGAAGGAGTGGCAGAAACTTCACTGAGGGCCATGGTAAACAGAAAGTCACAGCTTCATTGTAGCTAAAAGTCAGTGAAGCTTTAAGTCAATTCAGGTCTCGTTGGGATCAGAATCCACATTGAGGCAGTGGCCCGGGGAGGGGGGGGGGGGGGGGGGGGGGTGGTAACTTCCCAAATTTTAGGGTAGAGGTGCCTCACTGAGACTTCCGAAATGTGACCTTTTTTAATACCTTAACTCTGATAAAGTAGACCCATTTTGATACAAGATTTTTGAAGAAGCAGACACATTTGTATATGATATACCATTGAGAAAGTGGACCCATTTCAATACAATATTTTTTATAAACTGGACCCATTTCAATATTAGAATTTGATAAAGCGGACACATTTCAAACTAGAATTTTTATCTCAATCATATCAATACAGTATACTTACTGAATTTGCTATTATATGTTTATTTGTAAATTTCCTACATGTTTCATACAACTTTGCCAGTTAAGAATATGTCTGTATATTGTAGTCATAGAACACAATAATTGGTTATTTTTTTGCAAAAGTCAACTCTGTCCTCATTAGCATATTTTGATTTTCAAAACACATTTAAATATATCACGTAGCTTTGTACTTTTATAATGTGGCTATTCTTGCTACACTGATTCGCAAAATATTGCCTTCTTGCGGACAGACTTTCGTGTATCATCACTGGACGCAATAGGTTCTATTGTCACACTTCTAAACAGGAAAACCAGTAAAGTTTCTGAATCTTTCTCGTTACTGAAATTTACTTTTTGATACCCATTTATATACAAGAATGAAATTTATCATACTCATTTTGATACTGATACGTTCAAATCTATATGCATTTATATACAAGCAAATTTCTGATTTCAATACCCATATCTATACTTAGATGCTCAAAACCACACCATATCTATAATTTTAGTCGAAAAACACACCCCAAATTTTGGCACACCCCTATATACGAAGTTACGGGGGGGGGGGGGGCAGTGGACGGCTTCGTCGAAGGCAATTGCTTCGCGGAGACAATGGGCTGCTTCAGTTAGGCAAGAGTTTTATGGATGCATAGGCTGGCTTCATTAAAGCCAAGAGCAACGTGGAAAGATTACACAGCGTTACTGAATCCTGAAGTCTCTCCATGCGTTGCGCGGTGTATAGGTAAATCAACTGGATATGTTTTCGTTATATTAATCAATGGTAATGTGGTAAGGTTCCTCTAGGAAAGCTATTTATCGTATTGTCATATGCCTTCCGAGGGCTATGGGAGGCAAATCGCAATTGTGATGGCACGCACATAGCGGCGCTCGGTGGAAGCCTGAGAAAGTCGGCCTCAAGCCATGTTAATATGATATGATGCAGTACCAATTATATCTTCCTACAAAAGCGTGCAGATTGAATAGACATAAACATGTCTTAATGAATATTTACTATATACCTAATATTGTGCTAATTGTTGCAAATTTGAGTGAATAAGCGTTCATAGGAAATTTGATATGAACTTTACACTATATGGAAACGGTATTTCCATATAGTGACTTTTTTAGAACAAGCACATGCGCATATTAATAAATGTTAGCAAACAATAAGGACAGCCGATACCATGAGCTAAGTGTATTTGAAACAGATTATTACAGGGAGCTCAGTCTAGCAAGTATTTTCTCAAAACATTGCCGATGTTAATGCATTTTTCGTTGTTATGTTTAAGAATACACATTTAGTTATAGATTGACATGTAACACATGCGTGTGTTTGTTTTTGAAAAAAAAAACCACCTACATTCTTATGTATTCATGTTAAAATGTCACGACTGGTATATTACATTACTTGAAAAAAGTTAATATTTTCAGTATATTCGGTAATACAATTTCGCGATTTGAAATCGAAAGTACATCGCGAAAATAGGTGACATAACGATATACACACTATAAATAACGCAAGTAGATTGACCATTTTATATATATAATATCTATGATTCACTACGCATGCACAACTTGCATTCCTGGGTTTACCACGTGACGATAATGATCAATATACTTGCGTTATTTATAGTTAACTGGTTGTTACCTGGTAAACATACCCAGTAAAATTTATTAACAAATAAACTGAAAATATGAAAACTTAACAACTTTTTTCAAGTAATGTAATATACCACTCGTGATATTTTAATCAATATAAACTAATAATTGTAAAAAATACGGTATTTTAGAACTTTTCTTTTTTCGTCAATCGCGGTTGACAGTCCCTTTAAGAGGGCCGATACCACGGATACACATGTTAAGTATGCAATACACTAGACGGAAACCTTTCATGCGGTAGATAGGGAAATAACAACTTAACAAAACACTAATTAAAGATATAGTTCTGTTGGATTAAGAAATGTAAATATTTAACCTTTCTTTTAACAATCAGGATATACGCCCCAATATCTTCTCTTTCAAAAAATGTATAGTTTTTAAGATTTATTACAATCTATGTATGTTGTTCATGTCAATATGCTTTATCAAAAATTCTAACAATGAAGGTAAATCTTGCATATTTATTTAACGAAGGAATAACATTTAAAGATACTTAATACATTGAACATGTTTATCATGTATAAAAAAGTATACAGTTCGGTATATGATAACATTCCTACTAAATAATTTCTAAATATTCTTAGTTGACGCGTTGATGTTGTGCGGACATGTCTGGTTGGCGATCTGTATTGACGCGTTGATGTTGTGCGGACATGGCTGGTGAGGACGGTTAGCAGCAGACAGGTTCTCGGATGATCGTGATGCCGCCCGACCCCGGGATCAGAGTACCAGGACTTGTGGTGGAGCTTCCGGTCTGGCGGAGCAGGAAGTAAGGCACCAGTAACATCAAGCCAATAAGCGGCACTGCAATAGGAGAATCAACACATGGCGACGACACGACTGAAGATATATGTACTGAAGTACAACACTTTTTGTATTTAACAAAATAAAAATGAAAAACCATTGCAAGCAATCTTAGTAAGTTTACTCAAACCGGAAACACGTTAAACGGAGCATCTATTCATCACAACGTCAATGATTTATTTCATTTAATATTAAATATAAAATGAACTATTTATATTTATATATATTGCAATCCATTGTGAGATCATAAACAAATAAATGATTTTGCCTCATTTTATCTTAATTAGGTCACATTAAATTTTGTTATATCATCTTTGAACTTAGCCATTTCCATTTGGTAAAGATAATCATAAAATATCCATATATTAAGCGAGTTCTGTTTTGTGTGTATTAGTTTAAAACACGACACATGCTAAACACGCTATATAATAAGACGGGATTGTGCTAACAGATGCTTTCTGTGGGTTGATCCACTTCGTACGGCTGGACTCGGATATTGGGCCTAGTCTCGTCCAGCCTCACGGGACGCAAGATGTTGGGGTCGTTCGGGTCAGGCACGAACAACCCGGGTCCCTGGGACATCACCTGGCAAGCCAGCACACACAGCGTCAAAATTGAGATCAGCTGCATGGTACCCGATCACTGAAACACAGATAGACGGTGGTATCCACAACATGTTATTTATGAACGACCGGCTTCATACCATACTTTAGATTGAAAACGGGCTTCACACAATACTATACATGGATAACGGGTTTCATACACTACTATACATGGATAGCGGGTTTCATACACTTCTATACATGGATAGCGGGTTTCATACAATATCATACATGGATAGCGGGTTTCATACAAAACTATACATAGATAGCGGGTTTCATACCATACTATACATGAATGACGGGCTTCATACCATACTTTAGATTGAAAACGGGCTTCATACCATACTATACATGGATAGCGGGTTTCATACCATACTATACATGAACGACGGGCTTCATACCATACTTTGACTGAAAACGGGCTTCATACCATACAATAAATGGATAACGGGTTTCATACCATACTATACATGGATGACGGGCTTCATACCATACTTTAGATTGAAAACGGGCTTCATACTATACATGGATGACGGGCTTCATACAATACTATACATGGATGGCGGGCTTCATACCATACTATACATGGATGGCGGGCTTCATATCATACTATACATGGATAACGGGCTTCATACCGTACTATACATGGATGACGGGCGTCATACCATACTATACATGCATGACGGGCTTCATGCCATGCTATACATGGATGACGGGCTTTATATCATACTATACATGGATGACGGGCTTCATATCATGCTATAAATAGATGGCGGGCTTCACACCATACTATACATGGATGACAGGCTTCATACCATGCTATACATAGATGGCGGGCTTCATACCATGCTATACATGGATGGCGGGCTTCATACAATAGTGTACATAGATGGTGGAATTCATACCATACTATACATGGATGACAGGCTTCATACCATGCTATACATGGATGACAGGCTTCATACCATACTATACATGGATGGCGGGTGTTTAGTATTTGCGACGTCAACGCTATTTGCCGCAATTATGTATGTTTTACGTTGACGTCATCATCTTTATTGTTGTTTACTTTTATCAGACGTTATTAAAGGATCGAACCAAACAGACTTGTTGTCTAGTTTATAAGCGAAGTACAATTAAAATAATTAACATTGGTGCCGTGACAAAACGATAAAATGAATCTTCAGAAATTACATTCGATTCGAGATGGACATCGAGGAGTAATTCAGCGTCATTTGCAGAATATTGAAGATGCGAAGTCAGATTCGACGCTGATAGAGTTTTCTACCATTCTCGAAGCCTATGAGACGAAAATGAAGATTTTAGAATCATTCAATGAGAAGATCCTGTCTCAAACAGAAGTCGGCTAGATTGAACTTTACCGGTACGCAGTTGTTTGCCAACATCGACAACGCGGGGGTTTGGGGGCGGTAGCCCCCGATACTAAGGAAATATATAGGATAAAAAAGATTATAAGGCGTTGCGTTAGTTGTTATGTGTAAGGTGTTAAGGGTTAGGGTTAGGGTTAGGGTACGCGTACCGGTAAAGTTTAATCGTCCCCAGAAGTCGACGGTATTCAAGAAGAGATGCTCTCTACGGAACAATACACGATTGACATCGAAATCAAATTTCGGAAATTAAAAGCCTTCCTTGGACAACAGACTCAGCCTAAAGTACAAGCACCACCGCCGTTATCGCTACGAAAAACAGCATCGATCCAAAAGAATAACCAACAAGAGGAGCAGCCTCGTTCGTGGTTTAGTCAGTCAACGGAACAGCTTCGTCCGCGGTTCAGTCAATCAACTTCCGCTGGGACTCAGATTAACGCGAATGCTCTTCCGGCGACCAGCAGTGTCGTAAGTAATGACTTACATTCGCATAGACTCTCTAAATTTACATTGCCTTCATTCGACGGAGACAAACTGAAATGGCAGACGTTTTGGGATTGCATTGAATCAACAATTCATTTGAACATTAATCTTACGGACGTTTCAAAGTTTGCCTACCTTCAATCTCAACTTGAAGGAGCTGCTGCACGTACAATTGAAGAATTTGCGTTGACGAACGCCAACTATTCACGCGCTATAAGCCTGCTACAGGAGCGATTTGGTAGCCCGCACCGCATTGTACACGCCAATATGCAAGCTTTGATCCAGTTACCGGCTCCGTGCAACACGTTGAATAGCATGCGTTACTTTCATGACAAAATGGAAACTTGCATACGAGGCCTCGAGTTACTAGGTCAGCATCAAGATGGATACGGAAGTCTTTTGGTACCAGTCATTTTAGATAAGATGCCGTCGGAAGTAAGAAAGAGTCCTGCTAGAGAACACGGAGATTTAAACTGGCAATTTGGATCTACGACACGCAATCTACGACACGCATTGAATCGGGAACTGAATATCATGGAGGCCGGAAGTGCGTGTAATATACCGGAAATGACGGAGTTTATCAGCATAGCATCATTCTACGCTGGGTCAAACCCGAATGATAAACGCCAAAGACATCAAAACGTAAGTCAAACTTCGATTTCTTATGATGTGAAATGTGTGTTCTGTGGTGGAAATCATAAACATAAAGACTGTGTGAGTGTTCCTGACATTAAATCAAGATATGAACAAGTGAAACAGAAGCGACTCTGTTTTAAATGTCTCGGACTTCATCAAATTTCAAAGTGAACATCTCGAAAACATGGCAAGTGTGTAAGAAAAAACAACATATTAGTATATGCAATAACGTGAATGCCCAGAAACACAGGCAAGAACCGGAAGTGTTGCCAACCAGACCAGAAACAGCTGTTCTTCATTCATCATCACAGAGACATAAACAGGGCGTTCTTTTAAAGACAGCCATAAGTTCTGTCTACTCTGGTCAGATACACACCGACGCCTGCATACTGTTCGATGAAGGAGCACAAAATTCGTTCATCACTGAAGCGCTTGCACGTGAACTTCAAGTGAAGCGAAATGGAACGGAGACCATTCAACTGGCAGCTTTCGGCGACAAGAAAGATCTGATTTTGCACTTGGAAACAGCTACCATCAATCTGATCTCTGACCGGAAGGAGCGTATTCCGATTAATGTGCTGATTGTTCCAACCATAGCTACCCCGATCAGCACGCGTCTCCAAAACACTGCTGCACGTTTGCCCTATCTCAGGAAGTTGAAACTTGCTCATCCAGTAACTGAACGTTAATATTTCCACATTTCATTGCTGATAGGCGCTGACTACCACTGGGGCATTATCGAAGACGAGGTCATTCGCGGAAAGCGGCCTACGGCAGTGAAGTCGAAAATAGGATACCTGTTATCTGGACCAGTCGGAGCAGACGAAAAAAGTTCGAATCACGTTATCAACGTAATTACTTCGCGTGCAAAGGAAGCAAGTTCACTTGAACGATGTCGGTCCTTAGAAGGCCTTGGAATCATTTCACCAATAGATGAGCCAGAGAAATAAGACCGCTTGAATACATATCAACAGATGTCCATCGAATACTCTGATAAACAATACACGGCGTCTCTACCGTGGAAAAACGACCATGAGCCGTTACCATCCAACTACTACGTAGCTAAAGGAAGAACGGAGAGTACGATTCGACAAAGTACTCGGCATACGCAGGAAACCGGAAGAAGATACGATGCCGTTCATACATCGTGAGATACCAACGTTTCAAAATTGTTGTGCAGATACACGACGAATGTCCCCGCAGGCAGTGGAAACTTGGAGTCGTAAGAGCTAATCACCGAAAGAGACGATCTTACACGAGCTGCACATGTCAGAACCACCCGGGGAGTCACGACAAGGCCTATTGTGAAGCTCTATCCGTTGGAGGTTACTAGTGACAATGACATTAAATATACATCGAGGCATAGATGAACTATGTGTATTAGTTACATTATTTAATTTTGGTTGAATTCTTTTCGCGGCCCCCAGAATGTTAAGTATTTGCGACGTCAACGCTATTTGCCGCAATTATGTATGTTTTACGTTGACGACATAATCTTTATTGTTGTTTACTTTTATCAGACGTTATTAAAGGATCGAACCAAACAGACGTGTTGTCTAGTTCATAAGCGAAGTACAATTAACATAATTAACAGCGGGCTTCATGCCATGCTATACATGGATGGCGAGCTTCATATCATACTATGCATTGATGGCGGGCTTCATTCAATATTATTATACCTCACATTTATTTACAATGCTAAACTCCAATAGGCCATCGTGACATAGAAATACTGTCAGACCCAGCGGGAATAAATTTACTGTCCAAAATATACTGTATCCCGCTGCCATAGCAATCAAGTGCCACCAGCGGGAAAAAATTTACTGACAAAAAAATACTGTATCCCGCTGCCTTAGCAATCACGTGCGGAATGTTCGAAAATTATACTGTCCAATTCGCGCATGCGCAGTACGCAGTTTTGCGTGTCCGTTGTATTTTGGTAATTAAAATATCGATTTCAGCTGAAACTGTGCTCTATAATAGATAAATGTCATTATTTAAGCTTTGACAGGAATCAAAAAGAAAATCAATTTAGTATAAACGACACGCTTACCTCAAAGGCAACTTTAATCCAATGCTTATAACAATAAAGTTACAACGATATACACTTCCAGTGTCTGTTCTTAAGGTGTTATGCATGACAAACACACAATCCGAAATACGTTTTGGATTCGTTCGATGCTTTAAACAAATATTTTACTGTAATAAAAAAACAACACCACGTCTATATTGCTGTCCCAAAATGTTTCGTCACCGAAATGACGTCACACAAGTACGTCATAAATTGCGTAATCAAGTGATGAAAAGAAAATACGGAAAGCTGTTTCTGTAATAGATCTATATTTTTAAAGAAATAATTGACAACTAAGAAAATTGATGGGATAAATTGATTACTAGGTCGGTGCCGAATAAAGCGAAGTTCATTTTGCTCTGCCCGTAAATCTGAACCACTCAACATACTAATGGTTGTTCATTGCTGTAACAAAATTCAATTATTGAATATTTAAATTGTTCATGGTTCATATTAATTGTTCATGTTTTAATAGTTTATTCGGTATAATAAAATAAATATTACATGTCTGACAGGGTGACAGTAAATTTGTCAACTTTCGGAAAAATACTGTCAACCTTGGCTTCGCCTCGGTTGACAGTATTTCCTCAAGTTGACAAATTTACTGTCACCCTGTCAGCCATGTAATATTTATATACTGTACATGGATGACGGGCTTCATACAATACTATACATGGATGACGGGCTTCGTACAATACTATACATGGATGACGGGCTTTGTACAATACTATACATGGATGGCGGGCTACATACCATAATATACATGAATGACGGGCTTCATACCATGCTATACATGGATGGCGGGCTTCATACCATGCTATACATGGATCCATACTATACATGGATGACGGGCTTCATACCATACCATACATTGACGACGGGCTTCTTACCATGCTTTACATGGATGAGGGCTTCATACCATACTATACATTGACGACGGGCTTCATACCATGCTATGCATGGAATAGGGCTTCATACAATACTATTCATGGATGAGGGCTTTATACTATGCTATACATTGATGACGGGCTTCATACAATACTACACATTGATGAACTTTGAACGTTTTCTGAAATGTTTCCTCATTTGAACATTCTGAACCTTTTTCATCAATATTGAGAAAAGAGTGCGGCTCTAGAGTTGAAATAAGTTGTGTTTTATCGAAGATTTGACCCGGCCTGTTGACAAGTTTCTCAACCGACTTGACCCAGATTCAAGCTTGATATTGATATTGTCAAGATGAAAATTCTGTCAAAGTTTCATGGACATTAAATAAATGTGTGGCGTCTAGAGGGTGTATACGGTTTATCTACGATTTGACAGTGTTACCTAACGTCTGATCTCGTTTCAAACTTTGCCTAGAAATTGTTAAGATAAACATTTTGACAAAGTTTATTGAAGATTCATAAGTGTTCTAAAGTGTTTTTTTTAAATTGTGCACATGACCTTGACCCTGATATTTCAGCGGCTAGTTAAAACGAGAGTTACCAGCTGCCACCCTGCAAAGCGCCCGCAATAGGAAATACAGACGGCTATCAGAAAACGTTTCTCATATCGAGCCTTTAAACACGAAGGGTAATACTATGTTAATCAAAGTACTGAAAGTACTAGTGGGGCGATTTTGCTCAAAAACAGTATACACCGTGATGCCAACCAATCACATTTGTTGAATAAAACCGATGGAATTAAGGAAGGGTGACAGGCTTCAACATTATTTATGATTTAGCTATTGGGTTTAAAAGAAAATGCTGCTTTTTAAAACAAGTCATTGTCGTACGTACCAATTCATAACTGCGAAACGTGTGTGAATATAAATTTGATTAATATCATTTGAACTGGTGACCTAGGTTTTTACTCTGACTAAGTGTTATATGTATCTGAGATTTCGTGAAGACAAACGTTGTCATAAGGTTTCTATACATTATTTAGATTCAATTATTCATATATATATATATATATATATATATATATATATATATATATATATATATATATATATATATATATATATATATATATATATATATATATATATATTATATATATATAGCGGCTATATGGGAACAATCAATAAATGTTGATAATGTTCTAATGTTAGGACGGATATATAAAAGAACGTTTTCATTACTTGGAAAACATTAACGCAAATTAATTAGCTGCTGTGAAAGTGACAACCACAACATGTATTTCGTGTGTAAGGAAAAAGTTCAATACTGGCATGAAAAGCACGTGCGAATTGTCATATAAAATCTTTGTAGCGCAGAGAAAATTGAGATGTTTACTTTGACAGTACACATGTAGCGCGTGGTAATTAAATTTTGTCAACCATATCGCGAACGCAGTTGATTTCTTAAAACGAAAGAACATAAATGCGCTGTATCGGTTAAGTATAGATTCCGGTAGTTCAGTATTGAACCGATATTTCGTCGCCGTATACATCTTCCATGAGGACTGCGTGTTACTCGGGTGCTAATGCCACGGTGAAAAGACTTTGCCATGGATGGAACGCGCTCATCGGAGCTATTTTGTTTGCGAATGCAGAATCTGCATGGATGCAAAGTGGTTAAATGCAGTAACGGACTACATTTTTGGTATTCGTATATTATGTTATTTATAAGGCGACTTGCAGAAGGCAATCGCCCCCAAAACACTGTTCTTCTCTTTATTGTTAAGACATACAGATTGCCATAGTGATGTATCATCAATATAACTTCTAGTGATAAAAACGTTTTGAACCAAACGGTCAACTGTTTGTTTGTAATATCTTATTCAGAATCGACTTTTATCTCGATATTGTCAGGTAAAACGGAATCGCAAATATAATCCAGAGTGTGTTCGAAATGTGGCCTCAAGAGTGGGAGCGTTCTTTAGATCTCCCCCAAAGACACCAAGTACTGGTTCTAGGCCCAGGAAACGGACTCGAGAGCGTTTATATAAGCCTAAGGCTTTCGACGCAATCGAGCTAAAATAAATAGGTTTAAACTAAAAACTAAGAGTGGTTACTAGATTATGTAAGTAAAACTATTCAGTATGATGAATAAATAAAGGGCGGACATATCTCAGTAAGGGCAGGAGAACACCTTCCCAACCTGGGCCGTGAAATACCTTTCAAACCTGGGCCGTTCTCGGGTAAGGCAGGAGAACACCCTCCCAACCTGGGCCGTGAAATACCTTTCCAACCTGTGCCGTTCTCGGGTAAGGCAGGAGAACACAAGCCCAACCTTGGCCGTTCTCTTTGAAAGTGAGTAAATAAGAACCACCCTGATGGCAAGTATTATATATGATACATTTTACTATGGTAGATAAAAGCCGATGGCCGTAAGGATAATAAATGGATATACCTGTACATCTTTTTGTAAGATCTGCTGCGATCGTGGACTTACGGTCAAAAGGTCTTACGAACGAACGGATAGGCGTGATTGCTTTGTTGTTGCTGTTGTGTTTAATTTGTGTTTAATGTTGATTTTTCTTTTGGATTGGGGAGGGAGAATAATGTATTGATTCATAAGTGGATGAATTGTTCAATTTAAAAATACCTGAGTAAGAACATGAACGACTTAGTTAACCAACGAACAAAATAATGAGTGGCGAAATGAACCAACTACCACGTAAATAGATTAACGTTTTTTTAACGGGTAACTAAATTAATAAATGAAATTAGAAAGTAAATGAATAAGTTTATAGAAATGCATAAATGATGAAATAATCAATTATTTAGTGTTCAATAATAAAATGAAAATATATTTCGTTTGTTTCATCTAAACCGACTAAGACTCATGAACGTTTTTTTTTTGGTATTCCTGGTTTGCGAAAATGTTTAGCTTCACTCGTTCTAACATCCTCAGAAGAACAAGAAATAACTTTTGTTATAAAAAAAAGAAACAAAAGTTTGGTCGACCTACCCTCTCCATTTTTCTGAGATATCAGTCGAATTGTACATGTTTTTGTTGTTCTTGTTGTGATCAAAATCATCGTCCTTGTTCTACTCCATTTCAACATCAGATGTCAGACGTGCAATCAACATTCATTGTTTGATCGCAATAAGCAGTATATTATCTATGTTTATATGTATAAAAACTTCCTGGTAATGTTCTATCATTTTGAAACAAAGTATATTTAATATGTTGTGATAATGATATTTTTGATGTCATGATAGTAATAAAAATCATGATTGTTATGGTGATTATGATGATACCATTTTTATGACGACGACGTTGCTGATAACGTTAGTGATTATGATTAAGATGATGATGATGATAAGAACCAATAAATGGGGGAGGCTGTTCAGGACGATGATAATGACTAGTTACGCGTAGACTATTATCGCTGACACCTTACATGGAACGCATTATGGTATTCAAAACCAAAGTTGGAAATTAAATCATCATGTAACAATTGGACTAAAGAACATTACAAACAATCACATTTATAATTTAAATTATCTCATATTTATCTTATTTTTTTATTAAATTAATTATAGTAATAATTTTAACGCGACGAAAAGTACATTTCAAAGCAATATATATTATTAAAATAATTAAATGTTGTTAAATAAAGCAAAAATAGCGTACCTGCGACCTACGATCCAAAACCGATATGAAACTAAGATCTGAATTTAAATTGTAATACTTCGTTTTACGTACATGTACACAACCCTTGAGCGAAGTCCACACGCACGGTCAACTGTCCGGCAACGTTATTTTGCTCAAGGGAGTATTTCATGTGGAAGTTAACGTTAACCGATGCATTGGTAGGAAAGACCACCACGTCCGGAAGAATTTCTTGTTTATAACCTATTCTTGTTTTATGCAAATCGACAGTATTTTCAAGATAATAGAATTATTTTATTTTTTCCCCCGATAGTTTATAGAGAAATATCAGTGAATTAAAACTGATATTTCACTGTTTCAAACAGTGAAAAATAACAGTGTATAAAATAAAAATAATAGTGAACGATAACAGTGAAAAGTATCGATAATTTTCATCGTTTTACCAGAACTATTTTTATATATCTTTGGTTTTTCCATTGTGACCCCAAATTTTTACTCTGCATTGAATGTGTATACAAACAATCAGATAAGCTTCCTTGAACACACATGAAAAAACTTTTCGGGCGCCATAAAAGGACTTGTATTGTCCAGAATGGAAAAAAAACACAAAAATAATAATTTGTAAGATTAACATTAAAAGAACATTTGTTGGATTTGGTGGAATATCTGCGCCATTTGTAAAAATCATTTTCTACGATCACTCGTGAATTAAAATCGATAGTCCACCAAATCCAACAAATATGCTCTATTTATTAACATCTAAAACGAAAAGTAGTAATACTCTTAAATAGTACAATGTATTAATAATTGAATCGACCATCATCACGCGGTGTGTAATTTCGACAGGCATCTCATTGAACTTATTTCGGAGCCAGTCATATCTCTGCACGGCGGTTTTTAATGAGCCACCATTATTGTTCTTGAAACAAAGGTCAACCTAAGGTCGAGTATCATCGCACTGGCAACGACGTGATTACACTGTCGTAACAGTAGAGTGATATCGTACTGGCACCCACGTGATAACATTGTCGCAACGGTTGAGTGGTATCGCGCAGACCTCTACGTGAAACTCTGTCGTCACGGTTGAGTATAATCGCACTGGCAGATACGTGATTACACTGTCGTAACGGTTGAGTCGTATTGCACTGGCACCCACGTGATAACACTGTCGTCACGGTTGAGTCGTATCGCGCTGGCACCCACGTGATTACACTGTTGACCGTCGCCGTAAAAATGGTCTTATTGGGGATGAACCATGTGAGTATAGATAAGTTTATCTAGTAATATCAGATGTAGGGGATGAATGACCGTCGTAAGCTCGAGAGCTCGCACTACGTTAACACGTGTATTGCCTATTGGACTGCAGATCTACACAGGTTATTGTTTTAAAAAGTTTAGTATCTGCGCGTGCAACCGAACCTGATATCCGAAACCGGAACTGATAATTTTCGGAGTAAATAACCAGCGTCTCCTGATTTATCATAATGATAAAATAGAAAAAATGATCAAATTTACGGCTTTTAAATATTTTAAAATTCTTCTCTCTATTTAGTGTTACTATATTTCGAATAAAGCATCAGTATTCTTCGTGTAAAACATTTGTCTTCATTCAGGGACTTCCCCGTTCGATGACGTCATCAATAAATTTATCCAAGTAACGAATGACGTCACCGTTTTGTGTGTACAAGTGTCAACACCGACCGCTACTCGCGTTTTTTATTAAAAATGATGACAAAACAAGTAAGTTCTATTATTTATTGGACGATTGTCATTGAGGAACAAACACATGATGGCTATTTAGGACGCCATGTTAGAGTTGCGGTGTTACATAATTAACCTGCACTTTGTCTGATGATATAAATGTGTTCTTTGCCCCCTGAAACCTGGGTATAGACATCAAATTCATCAGATTTAAGTTGATAGTCACATAGTTATGATCTTAAATAGGTTTTGGCGGCCATCTTGGCGGCCATTTTCGACGCCATGTTGAATTGGTGTGTACTAAATTAAACTTAAACAATTTCTGATGACCATTATGTGTTCTTTGCCCCTTGAAACCTAGGTATAGACACCAATTCATCAAATTTGATTGGATAGTTACATAGTTATGATCATTAATACTAATAGGTCATGGCGGCTATCTTGGCGGCCATATTGAAAAAAACAACTTTCCGGAGATCCGATTGTGGTAAACCTTTGATATGATTTTAAGGACCTTCTGCCCTACCAGGATCAGTTAAAATAAGTGTTGTAGCAATTGTTTGGTGGTCAAAGTGTATATTGACCCTACTTCGGTTCAATTTCTCCCAGACAATTTATGAAAATTAAGCTGAATGAGGCCCCATATCCAAAGGAGAAAAAAATACCAAAAGCTGCCAGTACCAGACTGTTATCAACCATTTTCACATGCTACTGGCATGCATCTTCCAAGCAATATATGTGTAGTTTCGCCCCCCTTACTGGTCAATTTTGGGTTCTTTGCTGAAGGACTAGATAGAACTAAGCCTCTAAACGTCACAAAGGTTAAAGTCCATAAATGCCTTTGACAGCGACAGGTGATTATATGCACGTTCAAATGATAGATGCCAGTGTATGTTATGCATATAACATGCTTGACTTAGGACTTGTACATATGTGAATGCAAAAAGAAACTATTGGCATTTCCTTAGATTTCAATGTTTGGTGTTGATGTTGAACATTCCGACACATCTAATGATGGCATAAATTATGTGGTTGTAACTTAAATTAAACAAGATGTGTTTGTGAAACACTATGTCCCCATATATTTGACCTTTGACCGTGAAGGATGACCTTGACCTTCCACCACTCAAAATGTGCAGCTCCATGAGATACACATGCATGCCAAATATCAAGTTGCTATCTTCAATGTTGCAAAAGTGTACATTAAATAAGCGATTTTGACCCATATATTTGACCTTTGACCTTGAAGGATGACCTTGACATTTTCCCACTCAAAATGTGGAGCTCCATGAGATACACATGCATGCTATCTTCAATATTGCACAAGTTATGGCAACTGTTAAAGTAAGACGCAAACACACACACAAACAAACAAACAAACCAACAGACAGGGAAAAAAAACAATATATCCCCCACTATAGTGGTGGGGGACATAAAAATATCATAAAGAAGATTTAAAGTGCAGTTTTAAAGGTTGCACTTAGAATATATACACATTTAAAATGTCGCATGAAAGTGCAGTTACAAAAAACACCATACTAATTTCGTTTGAGACAGGTTTGATATAATCATCGGCTTGTGAAAATAATGATTTCAGTTTCAAAAGAAAAAATGCCCCGTATCTGGTGGTATTTTAGTGACATTTAACATTGTGAATAAAATACCAAATAGATTTAAATGTGACACACATGATAATAATAAAAGTGATATGTTATGTGGTATAATATATTTTTGTTACACATTCTTTTCATGTTAGATCAAATTTGAATAAAGGAGTCTATATATACAAGTTCAAACATACATAAAATGTACATCAATATTTAAAAATGCTAAGCATGATCATAGCTCTCTTAAGAATAATGCAAGCTTTAAAATAAACATAAGACCCAATTCACATTCCCAATTTTCAAAACCTGAATCTCCAAAAGGATGACAAAACCCCATCCGGACATGCAAAATGTTGCTATTTCTGAACATTAAGGTCTATATCCAGCATTTGAACTTGAAGAACTGTTGCATCTCAGGGTCATCCACATTGCGTCCGTTCACCCCGGCGTACACCTGCTGCAAGGTCTTGTTCTTGAACTTCTCTTCAAGGATCTTAATATACTTCTCAAGTGCACCTGCATGCAGGTAGAATTATATGAGCAGCGCTCTGGGAAAACAGGGCTTAATGCATGTGCGTAAAATGTCGTCCCAGATTAGCCTGTACAGTCTGCACAGGCTAATCAGGGACGTCACTTTAAGAATGAATTGGATTATTGCTGAGAAGAGACTTCATGTAAACGAAAAATGTCATAAAAGCGGAAAGAGTCGGCATTGATTAGCCTTTGCGGACTGCACAGGCTAATTTGGGACGACACTTTACGGACTGCATAGGCTAATTTGGGACGACACTTTACGGACTGCACAGGCTAATTTGGGACGACACTTTACGGACTGCATAGGCTAATTTGGGACGACACTTTACGGACTGCACAGGCTAATTTGGGACGACACTTTACGGACTGCACAGGCTAATTTGGGACGACACTTTATGCAAATGCATTATGCACAGTTTTCTCAGAACACGACTAATATATGTGCGTTGTCACATAATACAAATGTTAGTAAGAATTATATAGTTGTTATGAATCTTATAGGACACAATTATCATTAATAAAATATTCATGGATACAATTTTAACTACTAAATTACTATCGTAAAACAGGATTATTGTTATTAAATAACATGAAAATTACTGTCATGGAATGAATATGAAATCATATAAGAAATACCATCATAGAACAGAATCGTCATCATTAATCTAATATAGAAATTATTCTCACACAAAATATACAAAATTAAGACATAGAATAGAGAGTATTACATAGAATTATTGTTATTAAATGTTCTGTGGTATAATATAAGATACATATTTTCTTAATTTCTTATAAGAATTAGTTAACTTAAAGTTCATGAAAATGTTAGGTTAGAGTACATGAATATCTCATGAACGGCGATTTTTATATTTTACATTAGTATTACCTTCCCTTGGAGGTTGAACATTCAATTAGAGTCACCATAAATTAAAGCGAGATTACCGGTATACGATTTTGTCAAAAATGTATGAATTTATATAAAATTTGTGAAAAACTTATTATACATATATTTCAATATAAATTAAAATAAAAGATAAGAAGAACATGTGTCGAAAAATGCGAAACAAGCCAGATATTTAATTCTGAAATCGAAAATGTATGTACAGTCGAATTTGCCAGCATATATATAATGCATTTACGATGTGAATCTAAATTTAGTTTAACGGTCCATTTTTAATTTCTGCAACGATATATATTCATACGACACACGAACACTTACTCTGATCCTAATAAAAAGACGAATGCTTCGGTAATTGTAGGAAAATTTTATACGAAATATAGTCGTCACAATCGGCTCGGGGCGCTAATTTGTCTTTGCTGCATTTTATGAAATTCGTCTTCAATGTTTAAATTTTCTTGCCTATTTTGTGTTATTGTAACATATTTTATCAATATATTAGAATTTAACACATATAAAAAATCGTATAATCTCGCTTTAATGTATTTGCATTTTCTCTTGATTAGACCACAGGCAGACATATTGGTTGTGGAAGCAAATAAAATAGTCATTCAAGTTGGATGTGTTAAATTGCGACGCAGTATGTGTCACATTTCCGTTCATGTCTGTCACTTTTCGGCTAAATCGCGCACAATTCAGATTTAAGGGAGGATTTGGCTAGAACATAATTTATACCATTGTATTAATTTAAGATATTGAAAATATTATTTTAGTTTGACTATTAAAACCAATATAAACTACCTTGAGACTTTTGTCTAAAATTAAATAAAAGACTTGTATCCGAACAATATTCCACTATGGAACAGCTTAAACTACCGTCCAAGATTAGCCTGTGTAGTTTTCACAGGCTTATCACGGAAGACACTTTATGACTTTAAGTGATTTTTTGTTAAAATAAAGTCTCTTCTAAATGAAACTCAAGTTTAGGCGCAAAGTTTGTCCCTGATTAGCCTGTGTTTATTGCACAGGCTACTCTTAAACAACACTTTGTGTACATGCATAAAGCCCAGATCTCCCCAGAACCCGGCCTATATATTACGACTTAATTCCAACTCTTTCATAGCACTGTATGAAACACATAATTATTTTATTCTTTAATGTCTTTTGAAAATGACTCGACAATGTCATCTTAACTGGATATCCTTTACATAAATATCCAAGTGTAGTCTACTAATGTTATTTACAGAAGTGTTCAGACATTGAAGTACTACGTTGTCCATTTTCTGGTTGCTCATATACGTTATATAATTTCAGAAAAAGTCCAATGACCCTTTGTGCTTAATGTGCAACTAGTAACATTAGACTCTTCAAACAACAGTGGTTAATTGCTTCTTTTGATGGTTCATGTGGTCGTCACAATGGTTCAGAAATCGGTACATTTAACTTATACATGTACAAAATGTTGTTTTTTTTTTGGCAAATTAAGCTCCTCCACATAATACATACAGAGACCTATGTGCATGAATTTATTAAAGTACCTTATGATGACAAGTACTTTTGCATATAAGTATTGAGGAAAACAGTTGATAAAGTATCCCACAATAACTTTGGGCCATGCTCTATGGAAAAAGGGGCTTCATGCATGTGCGTAAAGTGTTGTCCCGGATTAGCCTGTGCAGTCTGCACAGGCTAATCAGGGACAACACTTTCCGATTTTATGATATTTTCTGTTAAAAGAAAGTCTCTTCTTAACAAAAATCCAATCTAGGCGTAAAGTTACGTCCCTGATTAGCCTATGTTCACTGCACTGGCTAATCTGGGACGACACTTTACACAAATGCATTAAACCCGCTTTTCATAGAGCGCGGCTCATTTTTATTATAGTACCATTCAGCTCGTTAATCATGTTCATGACAAAGCTAAGTATGTATTCAGGTAACAATTCAAACACAATGTATGAATATCGTTGACAATAATATTTAAAATCTGTATTTACCAAGTCCAAGAATTTTGCCATAGGTGATCATGTTTGGTCCAAGTCTTGGGTCGTCATATTACAAAGTCACCGAAAATGTAGGCATCATCGAACGAGGGTTTTTCCGAGACGAAAAACTTGCAGTACACATCAACTGCAAGAATGATGAATGTTACGTTTATTATTTTCAAAGTTTTGTGTAATTTTCCTTTTATCAATGAGGTGACACATCATGAGAGTGCATTCAATAAATACATTGTTAGATTGACATCAAAAGTTTTCAGCACATGTCATGACAAAATAGTAGTTCTATTTTTGACTTTTGGTATGATACACATGTCACATCAAAATAGTAGTTTGGTATGATATTATGAGCCTTGTTCTGTGTAAATTGGACATAAATGCATGTGCGTAAAGTGTCGTCCCACATTAGCCTGTGCAGTCCACACAGGCTGACCAGGGAAGACACATTCCCCTTTCATATTTTTTTTGTAGGAAAGTCTTTTCTTAACACAAATCAAGTTTTAGTCGAAAGTGTTTTCCCTGACTAGCCAGTGCAGACTTCACAGGCTTATCTGGGACAACACTTTGCTAACATGCATTAAGCCCAGTTTTCCCAGAACAAGGCTTATATGATAAGTCACAAGGGGCACTATTTACATTTGAAAATTGTCTCTCCTAACATGACGCCCTTAATCATTTTTCTACAGTACACATCTTAGCGCTTCTTTCAATGTTTAATAGTTGAATTTGTAGCTTAAAAATACAACTGTTATCTACATAAGAAAGCTTATTATGTCAAACCTATAATGTAACTGAGCGTATCATTTTCTAAGATTTCTGGCTAAGACCTGATAAAATGCGTGTCAGTTCGTTATAATACGCTGTTCTGCAATCGGTCGCAGTCTGTTCACAATTTGACAATTACAGATTGCACCATGTTACATGGTTTAATCTCCATTTGATTATATACAGTTTATTGCAAGTGTTTCAAATTAGTCCTTTATTGGTAGGACATGATCTAATTGCCCGAAAAACATGTAGTATGTTCTTGTACATGGTGTTACTGTATCCTTCATTTATCAAGAATCAATGAGCTCCGTAACTGATACCATACAGTTGAGATTGCGATATATTTCACAATTGAATTGATTTATTCATAATGACAGCAAGGACTGGATCACAAAGATAAGTTCACAGATAAAAATTCGTTTTCAATCTTGGCATCCAATAGTGATATTCTCAACGTAGAATTAATGATTTTAATGTAGTCCAGACTTGCAATGAACAATTAACAAATCAGAATTTCATAATATGCATGCAATCTTAAATATATAGATATTATGTATGCTTTTATAAGAACACATATATATTGCTTTTGTACACTTTAGATGATCTATCTTATTACCTACCAGTTAATCACAATTTCAGATTGTCACATCGTTATTTAATGTTTATATTTATTTTAAATGTGAAAGAACCTTTACCTCTGGGGACATGGCGTTGACCTCATTATAATATTTCTTGGCATCTCGAATCTCATTGGCTGCCCTATGTGCCCTGGCCAGTCCAAGGCGGGGCCTGAAGGACTTCGTGTTTATTGTGGCGGGGCCTAATGAAAGGGGCTGGTTTAGGGGCGGCCTCCTCTTTGGTTGGCTCCTCCTTCACTGGATCTTTTGGGGCTTTAGGAAAAACAAAGACCTAGAGAATACCGTATTTTTATAGGTCTTTGGGGAAAACATCAAAGATAAGACTAACAAATGCAACAGATAGGTATAATGGAACTTTTTATTGGACCTTATAATACTTAATTAATTGGGATTATGATAATCAACTTAACCCATTTATACCTAGCGTCTAGAAAAAAGGCCTTGGCAAACAGCGTAGATCCAGATGAGACGCCGCATTATGCGGCGTCTCATTAGGGTCTGCGCTGTTTGCTTAAAGTAATTTCTGTAAGAAATATTCTAATTATATGTAGTGGGGTAGGGGTTGGAAACAACTAACGCCCTTCCAAGGTACGGATGTTTATGAGCCCGAAAGTATATCGGGCATTATATATATATATATATATATATATATATATATATATATATATATATATAATATAATAATACACAGAAACCTACAAGTACAAACAAAATAACAGAAGTACAACACGCCGCAAATTAACAAACACAAATACAATATTTCATATAAATTAGATTCATTTGCAATGCAGACAAAATAAATAGATGCAAATACAAATAATTTCAAACTCACCAGGTTGGTAGATAAAGTGCACACAACAATAGTGTTAAGACAAGTGTTTCTTTCGACTGCCTATGAGCAAAGGAAAGCATGGTCAGTAAATTTTACTGAATTTTACAAGGGTTTTAGAACTGACCAATGCAAATCTTGTTTATTTGATAATTCACATTCTTACTGGACAGAACAAGTATGACATCACAGTACATGGCTGGACGCACACAGGACAAGGGACTGAATCTCACAAGAGAATGGATACATACAAGACAAGGGACATAAACCATAATACATGAGACATAGACACATACAGTTACACAGAGTGACCTATCCTACAATATACTAGACATCCCTAATTTTGGAAATAAATAGATCCAATTTAGAAGGAGGGGAAAGTTCACTCGGCATAAATGGGTTACTTCAGGAAGTAAGAATCCTTTCAGACACTACAGACAATCTCTCCTCTGCTCACATGCTAAGATGTGAAATACATTTATTGGAAATCAAATACCCATCACAAGCTAAAAGTTTAAATGATCAAGCCTTCAAAGATATGTTTTCCAACTTCCCAGTGCAATTTTTTCTTATAAAATTGCAGCTTAATTTGCATGTGATTCATATTTGTACTAACATCTATACAACTCAAATTAACAGGTAAAATAAATGTGATCACCACTTTTAATGAGCAATAATTGCAACATCTAACACCAATTTTATAGAAAAAATACATTAATTAAATTATAAAAAATGAAAGCAAGGAGTAATTCTGAACCTTCTGGTAGAGTAGGAGTTTTGGCCCCTGGTTTTGTCTCCCTCCAGGAGCCCCTCTGGCAGCTGGTGCAGCTAGGGCCTGAAACACAAACATTCATGTGAAAACAAGGGTCTGAAACACAGTCATCAGAAACATAGACCCGAAACAGTCATGTGAACAAATGGTCTGGCCTTGCAACTACAATTAAAACATTCATAGTTTCAATATGAAAAATTAAACAAAACACAATCTTAAATTAATTGATAACTTAATTTGTCTAAACTTAATTGATTACTTATTTGTAATAATTAATCAAAATTATTGATAAATTATTGTGTATCAATATCAATTATAACTAATTAAATACGCTTTTTGTAGTTGTGAGAATGTATTCAATGATTGCCTGACTTAAGTTATTTTAGTTTGAATACAGTCTAACCAATCTATGCTTGGTTATAGACTGCTCCTCTACCAACATCATCAGCATGGATGCCGCCGTATTAGAATGTTTCGGCCTTTTTAATTCCATGAACATTCTGATAGCTGTGGGCCCACAGTAGTGATCAGTCACTGCCTGTGGGTTGATTGCCTCCAGCTCTTCTCCTCTCGCCTCAGCCACAGCCAGCTTGATTCCCGTTCAGCTGCTTAGCTCAGTCTCTGGATAGCCACTTTTCTTTCCCTGCCAGTAGTTCCTACTGCTGTCATTTGCCTATGACGGACTGGGAACAGAACCCTCACGCCAACTTCCACGGGGAATAGCCAAGTACGCCAGCCTTGTTGCTTGCACAGATCCATGAGTTCTGTGTACTTTGCCTTCTTCCGCTCGAAGGCCTCTTCACATCTTGCCTCCCATGGTACTGTCAGCTCTATGGTGACGAGCCTCTTTCCTTTCTCTGACCACAGTACAATATCTGGTCAAAGGGTCGTTTGAACCACGTTTGGGAAAACAAACCTTCTACCAAGGTCAACTTCCATCTTCCAGTCTCTCGCGCCATCAAGAATTGATGCTTTTGTTGGTTTCTGTGTCTTCATGGTGTCATCCTATTTGACGAAAGCGATGTGCCCATGGCGATGGTAATTGCTGCGTACCTTCTTCCGTTCCTTCTCTAGCCAGTCAGCTAACTCTCTGAGGACCAAGTCATGCCTCCATCTATATTTTCCCTGTGTCAGTGCTGTAGTACAAGATGACAGAACATGCTCTAGGGTGCCCACTCTGTCATGCAGGCTGCATTTTGGATCTTCTGTGAGTCCCCATCGGCACAAGTTTGCTGGGGATGGAAGTAGATCATAGACAGACCTGAGAAGAAAGGAAAAACGAAAAGGCTCATACTTCCAAATATCTTCCCAGGTCAACATCCTGTCTGCGGTTTCCCATGTGGTCCATGCTCCCTGCGCTCCCATTTCTACAACCCTAGCTTGTCTGGCATTTTCTTCCGCTCTCCTGACCGCAGACTGAATCATGGCACGCCTCTCTTTCTGGTCTGATCGGCTCCACAGTACCACCTTTCTCGCACCAATTCCTTCACTCCCAACAGCAGTCACTCCTACAATGTATGTGTGCTTGAGCGCGTTCTCTGCCTGGCTCACAGACTCTGTCGCTGACCATTTTCTGCTCGTTCGGGTTTGGATCCCTGCCTCATGGATGAGCTCGTCCGGAGAGTCCCTCAAGGTCAACACAAGGCTTGCTTTTGCTGTCTTGAAAACTCTTCTAAAATTGAAGATAGCGGGAGCTGTAACTTGTTGCTCTTCCAGTAGAGTCCAATACTGGTAAAGCTGGGTGGAACTCGTAGCCATTTCCTGAGGTGTCGACTAGTAGTTCTCTTCAGGGTTTCCACTGTTGTGCTCCAGAATACCTCCTAAACGGCCAAATTAGTTTTGGGAGCAGAGGGTGCTGGTAGAGTCTAGCTTTGAACTTGCTGGGTAGTCCGCAGCGGTCTTCTTGAGAACCTTCTCTACCTGTTGCTCTAACTTCTTGATATTGTCGCGATCTTGTATGCTTGCATCAAACCGCTTGCCCATGCATTTTATTGGACTCGTCACTATGGAAGGAATCTCTTCCTTCTGTACGTAGAGTTTGAACCGCTCTGTTGCCTGTCCTTTCTTTATGACGAGAGATCTGGATTGTGTTGCTTCGAACTTCATTCTTCCCCATGAAGCGACATCCGTCAGGGCTGTCAACAACCATCTAGCTTGGACGTGTTTGTTGTCGTCAATGTGAGGTCATCCATGAAGCCTCTGCTAGATGGGAGATAGATTTATGACTCTGTCTTTAGTCCACGTGACTCTCGTTGGTCAGCATTTATCAGCAAGTTCATCCCCATGATGAAGAGCACCACGGTAACTGTGCAGCCGTTAACGATTCCTTTCTCCAACTTCTGCCATCTGGTTAGCTGGTCACCAACAGTAAACCGGAGCCTGATTCAATCCACGTAATTGGTGATGATTGACTTAAGTTTTACAAGTAGGTAGAGGGGAAACTATACACATGAAGCATGTTATTATAAACTTGAAAAGTATTTATTTTAACTGTTTCTGTCTCTTTGGTAATTTAATTGAGAGCAGAATTCTTTCTCATATTGCAAAGAAGTTATTTGGCCCACCAAGAATAATTATCAATTGATTTTACAAACAGACAATAAGCATGTTTTGAATTTTTGTGCTTAAAATGACACTATTTATTTGTTTATTTTTATTTTTTATTCAATGATTTCTTTTTTCCTTTAAAAAATATAATTTGCATTCACATTCCTCTGGTTTTGACTTATATCCTAATGATATTCTCCATAAAGGACAAATGATTTATACTGCTTGAAACTAGTTGAAAATTAGACTCATTTTCAAAACTTCAAGGAAAAGGTTGTTTAAATGGTATATTATAAAGTCTATAAGAGTATACTTTAAGAATTCTTAAAGTTTAAACACATTTTTTAAACTAATTCATCAAGGTCAACATATGTGCCAAGTTATTTCAAAATCGATCTTTATATGGCAAAGCTGAGACATTAATGGCAATGATCTTTTTTTTACAATTTTCTGTCCTTTTTACTCACCTTTCCCTTTGGGATTGAATCACATCATTTGCTGTATGAGACACATTCTTTTATTGTGGCAAGTTATTATAAAATCAATGAATATATGGAAAAGTTATGGCTAAAAAAGGAATATTTGGATAATGCCTAGACGTAGTAGTAGTAGAAGTAGTAGTAGTAGTAGTAGTAGTAGTAGTAGTAGTAGTAGTAGTAGTAGTAGTAGTAGTAGTAGTAGTAGAAGTAGTAGTAGTAGTAGTAGTAGTAGTAGTAGTTGTAGTAGTAGTAGTAGTAGTAGTAGTAGTGTCGGGAATTCATAACGTTGATGTTTATCCGCTAACATGCACGCGACGTCATGTATACTAGTATCGACGTCACTTCTTATGCTGTATTTATGCAAGTTCGTATTATCGTTTATTAAAAGGTCGAACCTAACGCATCTATTTTCATTGTTTATTAACACTATACGATCATATGCAACATTTTGGTGCCGTGGCAAAAAGCAAAATGCAACTCAACAAACTCATTTCGTTGCGTGCAGCTCAGCGTCGAATAATAGCGGAACAATTTGAGAAACTCGAAGACATTTCTTCAACTTCCGAGTCGCAGAAACTACTGGAAATCATTCAAGAGAAAACACATACGATCAGAGGATTGAATGAAAGGATCATCAACCATGCAGACCTCAGAGATATAGAAACTGAACTATTCGACAGTGAGGAGTATTCCATTGAACTTGAAATGAGTATACACAGATATCAAGAAAAATCAAGAAATTAAGTGAGACAACACTTAAGCGACGAGATGAAAATCAAAATCATTTCACGACGGGCGAAGTACGGCATTCAATGCAACCGGAAGAGGAACGTGTTCCAACCCAAACATCTAATAGAGCGAATTACGTTACTGTGTCTACGAAACTCCCGAAACTGACATTGCCTACTTTCGGTGGTAACATAAGCGAGTGGCAAACATTTTGGGACTCATTTGACTCAGCGGTGCACCAGAACCCAATACTCACGGATGTACAGAAGTTTTCGTATCTTCGATCTTTAATTGAAGAGAGCTATGGCGATCGGTGGATTTTCGTTGAAAGGCAGAAACTACCAGACTGCGATCGAACTATTGCGGGAACGCTACGGGCAGACGCACAAAATCATTGATAACTTCATGACATTATTATTAGAACTTCCGCCGACCCGCAATTCCGTACAAAGTCTTCGTGAATTTCATGACAAAATGAAAACCTATATCCGGGGTCTAGAGTCACTGGGACAGTCACAAGATTCGTTTGGAAATCGACTTGTTCCAATAATTATGAAGAAGCTCCCACCGGATGTGCGACGCAACCTTATCAGGAGCCACGGAGATGACAAGTGGCAGCTTCAGGAGCTACGTGTGGCTATCGGGCGGGAATTCAGAATTATGGACGCCGGCTATAGCAATGATCAAGACTTTCATCTTCCGACTGCCTCATTCCTCACAGCTTCATCTCAATAATTTCTTGCGAATTATTTGTTGCCGTCACTGTTGCCACAGTAACCATGTCACTCGTCGGTTGCCACTCCGACCAAGCATCGGGTGTAGAAAGCCACGTCGGTCCCACAAAGCACCCGACCCTCCTCCGTTACCGAAGACAAGAGTGTCAGACGTAGCTCCGTTCACGTATAAAGGTGTTGACTATTCCGGAGCTCTAAGTGTACGTGACAATAACGGAAACGACATGGAAACATACATATGTCTGTTTACCTGCGCCAGTACGAGAACCGTTCACTAGGAACTGGTACCAGATCTGTCGGCGGAGTCATTCCTGTTTGCATTTAGGCGCTTCTGTAGTCGCAAATCAACACCAAACATTATGATGTCTGATAACGGCACGGCATTCACGGCTGCTGCTAGATATTTGAATAATGTGTGTGAATCTGCGGTGGTGCGTGAGGAATTCAACAACCGATTAATCGAATGAAAATTCATCCCTAAAAGAGCCCCTTGGTTTGGCGGTTGGTAGGAAAGAATGATCAGTCTCAACAAAAATGTATTGAAGAACGTACTTGGTAAAGCGTACGTGACATATGAAACACTACAGACACTACAGACTATTGTCACTGAAACAGAAGCCTTTATCAACGACAGACCCCTTACGTACGTCACTTCCGGCGAGCTATGACAGCCGGAAACATTGACGCCTGCCCATCTTCTCAATCGTTCGTCACTTGTGCAGCAAGGTGCTCGACGAGTGCAACTCATACAGAACTTCCGCGAAAGATGGCGACGTGAATACCTGACGGCACTCAGAGAAAGAAGTCAAGTACGGGGAAATAACAACCAGACGATATCCGTAGGCGACGTCGTACAGATACAAGATGACTGCCCAAGGACGCAGTGGCGCTTGGCCGTTGTTAAGGAACTCGTGCCGGGAAATGACGGACTCGTTCGTTCGGCGAAAGTTAAAACAAAAAATTGACTCACTCATCGACCAATTGTGAAACTTTATCCAATTGAAGAATGTGAAAACAATATCGAGAGACTGTTTATATAATGTGATAATAGAGACTTTATGTGAATATTGTGATAAGCAGAGACTTACGTTAATTTAATAATACTTGTTATTATTTACACATTATTTCATGTCATATTTTACTGTTGTTAGAATTTATATTATTCCGAGGCCCGGAATATGTAGGGAATTCATAACGTTGATGTTTATCCGCTAATATGCACTCGACGTCACGTATACTATCGACGTCTCTTCTTATGTTGTATATACAAGTTCGTATTTAATTTTATTAAAAGGTCGAACCTAACGCACGATTCTGTAGTTTATTAACACTATACGATCATACGCAACATTTTGGTGCCGTGACTCTCCGGTTGCGTTGAATGACCTTACGGGGATTCTTCTACGGTTCAGGATGCACAAATTTGCGGTAGCCACTGATATTGAGAAGGCGTTTTTACAAATTGGTCTTCATGAATCTGACAGAGACGTCACGCGCTTCCTGTGGTTGAGTGACCCGAGTGACCCGTGCAGTCCACTGACCACATACAGATGTGGTTTGGTGCAACGTGCTCGCCATACATTTTAAGTGCTACGATTCGTAAGCATCTTGAACTTTGCAGTAGTGAATGGGTGACCGATTATTTGAAAAGAGATTTGTACGTTGACAGCGTATTATCAAGTATCTCTAATGAACAAGATCTACTTCAGTTTTATTCAACTTCGAGAAAACTGATGTCAGCGGCAGGTTTCAATCTACGTGCTTGGAACTCAAAAAGTGAACAACTTCGCGCTAAGACATCTGAAAAGAAATTGCTATACACGGACACTTGCACAAAAATTCTTGGAATGCAATGGATCTGTAAAGAAGATACATTGACGTTTGCGGAAAGACAGATAGAAACAAAAGGTGTGATTACCAAACGTGCCATTTTACAACAAATCTCACGAATATTTGATCCACTCGGATTGCTGAGTCCTATTACAGTAAGGGCGAAGATTATTCTTCAAGAATTGTGGCAACATAAATTCGATTGGGACAGCCCAGTACCAATTGATGTACAAGACAAATGGCGTAATGTTGCGTCGGACCTGCACTCCTTAGTCAAAATCAATTTCCGACGTAGCTACTTCCATGGCAACAATGACGTCATTGCTGAAACAAAACTTCACGTATTCTGTGATGCCAGCATGTCGTCATACGGCGCGGTAGCATACATTTCCAGGGGTTTCGAGACCACGTTGATGATGTCAAAAAATTGCGTCGGTCAGTTGAACAAGTTAACCATACCGAGATTGGAGTTGATGGCGGCAGTGACAGGTGCCCGTCTGTGCCAACATATCATACAACAGACAGGCCTCTCCGATGTGTTCCTATGGTCTGATAGCAAGATCGTTTGGCTAGTATCACAGAAAACGCTACTACGATTTGTTAAGAAACTGACGAACAGAAATACAAAGATTGACTCAGAACCGAAAGTAGAGGTATTGCCCGACTCATGAAAATCCCGCCGATTTATTGACACGAGGGTTATCAGCATCACAACTCCAATTGAGTGAACTGTGTAGTAGTAGTAGTAGTAGTAGTAGTAGTAGTAGTAGTAGTAGTAGTAGTAGTAGTAGTAGTAGTAGTAGTAAAAGTAGTAGTAGTAGTAGTAGTAGTAGTAGTAGAAGTAGAAGTAGAAGTAGTAGTAGTAGTAGTAGTAGTAGTAGTAGTAGTAGTAGTAGTAGTAGTAGTAGCAGCAGTAGTAGTAGTAGTAGTAGTAGTAGTAGTAGAAGTAGTAGTAGTAGTAGTAGTAGTAGTAGTAGTAGTAGTAGTAGTAGTAGTAGTAGTTGTCGTTGTAGTATTTTGTAGTTATTATTGAATCAATCAGTATTGCAATCATCATTGCTCGGGACCTTTTTAATCTGTAGTACGGTACCTGTAACTGTAACCTCTGGAGTCCCACAGGGCACTGTCTTGGGGCTCATCTCATTTCCGATCTATATAAATGACTTTGCTGATTATATTAAACATAGCACCCCAAGACTTTTTTGTAGACGATAGCATCATCTTCAAAAATATTGACAACCTCTCAGACGCCCAGAACTTCCAACTAGATATCGACGCTGCTAGACGATGGTAGCAGGACTGGTTGATGAAATTCCACTCCGAAAAAACATTCTCAGCATAACTCAAAAAAGAAACCCCATAATCTCCTCATATAAATTACATGATCACATCCTTGAAAAAGTAAATCATGCCAAATATCTAGGTCTCTGACTCTCACACACCAAAGTTATCTAAAATGGGATAACCATATTAACTCAATCACTAAAACTGCAAACCAGGCACTAAGATTTCTTCACCGCAACCTAAAAGTTAGTTCATCAAAAGTTAAAGATCATGCTTACAAAGCAATAGTTGGGCCTAAACTAGAGTATTCCTCCAGTGTCTGGGACCAACATACAAAAGCTCAAATAAAACAACTGGAAAAATTACAGAGAGGTGCGGCCAGATTCGTAACAAACAGATACCACAACACCAGCTCAGTAACTAATATGATAGACATCCTAAATTGGCCCACTCTTAAAACAAGCAGAAAATTTTTCGTCTTATCATGTTATATAAAATTATTAACCACATAAATGTCATCACTCCTATCGATTATCTCCTTGTTCCTGTCGGCCGCCGATCCAGACTCAGCAGTAACCATGGTTTTAGGCACATATGCAAACCTCAAAAGACTTACAATTTCTCATTCTACCCAAGATCAGTAATACAATGGGATTCACCTAGTACACAATTTTGGGGCGGAAATTGTCATGTATAGTAATGTAAGGGACACAACTCGTATTGTCTTGTTAAAGCATGCAGTCATGAGTTACTTGTATTGAGGTTTATATATATGTGAATCTATGAATAAAGCCAGTTGTGAGTTACCCACAGACGAGTTCAGAGTTATTACATGGTGTCAGAAATCTATTAAAAATCGGCGCAATAAGGCGATTGCATGACAATCGTACGTTGCAAATCTGTTTTTAAAGGTTCATTTTATACAACAGCGAAATGGCTTCGAAGGGAATCAGGCCGTTACCGGAATTTAACCCGTCAGAAAGTGCATCAAGTTGGGAAGACTATAAACGGGACTTCATAATTCATTTGGACGCGCTAGGTCTGGACGACAAGCCTGGAAAAAGAAAGGTTGGTGTCCTACTTGCCAACATGGGGATAGAGTGCGTAAAAATTTACGATTCGTTCGCGTGGGCGCCGGAAGTTGTTGCCAATCAGGATGCTGGAATCGCAGCAGTGCCAGCAGAGAATAAATACCATCTAGAAACAGTTTTCACAAAATTTGACAGACATTTCGGAGTGCATAATTACCGTAACATTAAAAGACAAGAGTTCCTCAACACAAAGCGTGGTAACCTGTCAATAATGGATTACATTTCGGAATTAAAAAGAAAGGCCGAACACTGTCAATATGGGGAACAAAAAGAAGGGTTAATATGTGACATGATCATTAATGGCGTGAATGACACAAAGTGTAGTGAAAAGCTAATGGAGATACCGGTTACACAACTTACCATCGAACGTGTCGTGCAGGTTTGTAGGCAAATAGAATTGACCACATCTCACATCAAATCACTGGGCGAAAGCCCTCACGTAAACATCGCTAGAACGCATCAAAACCCTCATAAGCAACAAAAATACTGTGCCAAGTGTTGCAGAAAACATGAAGTAAGGAAATGTCCCGCCTATCAAAAACAGTGTGACAATTGCGGTGAGTTTGGCCATTTCAAGGCATCCAAATTATGTCCTGCAGTCGGTGGGGCATCGCATAAACAAAAGGGGATATCACACAGAGGGGCACGTGGCTATGGACGTAGACTGCGTCATCGCGGAAGTGATCGGGGAATCCACCGTGGATATCGGGGCCGTGGAGGTCAACGACGTGTCAACTACACAGAAGCCCAGGAAGACCAGGTCGAGGAAATGTTTAACCAGTTTGAACATGCGGATGTGAATGACGTATTTATCGCAACATCGAGTGAAGATACTCATGAATGGTCCGCTTAATGAAAATAGGGTGTAAAACGATAAAATTTGAAATCGACAGTGGCGCAATGTGCAGTGTCATGTCATATGGAACAGCGAAGCTATTTGAAAAGGTTGCACCAATCACAAGGAGTGGTGTTATTATAAGCGGTGTCAATGGGCCAGCAGTGAAGGCGCTAGGAATGATTAGATTGCTGTGCGAGCATAAAAATATCAAGCATTCGGTTAATTTCCAGATTATGAACACTCCAAGCAAGTTTATGCCTCTTGTAGTGTTCATAGGTATTAGTGTTTTTGCACGTCAACCCATCAAACGTTGCATCGGTGATCCGATGTTATCGCGTGGTGTATTTCTTAGTTCTAACAGGGCTAAGTAGATGTCGTCCCGTGTTTCGCTACACTTTTTTATTAGATTTTTCACGGTTTGTACAGCCTTTTCAGCAAGGCCGTTTGTTTGTTGGTGCAAAGGCGACGACGTTATATGGGTGATGCCATATTTTTCGATGAATTCTCGGAATTCAGCACTGGTGAACTGTGGACCGTTGTCCGAGATGATTGAGTCCATGATTCCATAACGAGCCACGTTTTGCTTTACGTGTTTTAAGATGGTGCTCGTTCGAGTGTCTCTTTGCAATGGTGCTACTTCAATGAAGTTGGAGAAGTAGTCTACAATGATTAGGTAATTGTTACCCTCTAGTTCGCATAAGTCCATTCCAACTTTGCTCCAGGGTAGCTAAGGTACTGGTTGGATGATCATTGGTTCCTTTTGGCTCATCTTGCGATGCATTAAACACGCACTACACTTGCCAACAAGATCTTCAATTTGTTTGTTCATGCCGGGCCAAAATACTAACTTTCTCGCCCTCTTTACAGTTCACTACCCCTAAATGCGACTTATGTATCGCTTTCAACGTTTCTGTTCTCATTTCTTTCGGGATACACACGCGTTCCCCTCGGTACAGAACTCCATTGTAAATTGATATTTCATCGCGGTAATCCCAAAATGGAACGGCTTCAACTGGAACTTCGCACTTCGTTTCTGGCCATCCTCGAATGATAACCTTTGCCAGTACTTGGAATTGTTCATCCGCTTGTGTTGCGCGTGCAATTTTGTCATGGTTTGAACACGACAGCGTGTCGAGCTTCAAAACAATCAACTCTTCATCGATGGTTTTCTCATCTTGATTTTCTAACGGTAATCTGCTGAGGCAGTCTGCTAGACCCATGTCCTTGCCGCTTTTGTGCACGAGGTTGAAGTCATACGGTTGAAGCTTCAAAATCATTCGTTGAATCCTTAGCGGAGCTTTATGTATTTCTTTCTTTAGAATCAACTCCAACGGTTTGTGATCAGATTCCACAAGGAAAGTATCTCGGCCATATAGCAGTTTGTTGAATTTTTCACAGCCATATACAACGGCTAGCATTTCTGTTTCGATCTGAGCGTACCGTTGCTCTGTTGGTGTGAGCGCACGTGACGCATATGCCACAACACGGTCCTGTTGGATTATCGCGGCTCCCAGGCCTCTCATTGATGCGTTTACTGTGAGTGTGACAGGTTTTTTCAAGTCGTAGTTCTGAAGTACTTTTGTTGAAACAAGAGCTTCTTTTATTTTATTGAACGCGCGCTTTGCTTCGTCACCCCAGCTCCACGTTTCTAGCCTTTTCATATCGCGCAGTTGTGCATTCAACTCACTGAGATTTGGGATGAACTTAGATGATAACATGCCTAACACAGTTTCCAGCTCACTGAAGCTTTCTGGCTCTCTCATGTCTGCTATCGCCTTCACTCTTTGATCTGTCTGTTTAATTCCGTCTCCAGTCATTTTGTGACCTACATAGTCCACTTTCGGATTGGCAAACATACACTTTTTCTTATTCATCTTCAGATTAATTGAACGTGCCTTTTGAAGCACCGTTTCCAAGCGCCTGTTATGTTCTTCCAGTGTTCTACCATGAATCAAAATGTCGTCAACAATTATTTCTACCTCGTCAATGTTACCAAAGTTCTGTTCCATGGACCGTTGGAACACTTCACTCGAACACTTCACGCCCATCGGCATCCGCAGGTATCGGTACCTGCCGAACGGAGTATTAAACGCTGTGAGCTTCGAGCTCTTTTCAGTTAAGTTTATTTGGTAATAACCCATATTCGCGTCTAGCGTTGTAAAGTATTTACTCCCATTCAATCTTGTGACAACATCATCAAAACTGTTCATTGGATAATGTTCTCTTCGGATTGCGCGGTTTAAATCTGTGGGGTCAATGCATATTCGCACTCTTCCGTTTTTCTTCCTTACGCACACCAAACTACTGACCCATTGCGTAGGTTCTGTTACTTTAGCAATAATGTTGCATTTCTCTAAGAAGTGTTTTAGTTCAGCTTGCAATTGTTCACGAATCGCGACTGGAACCGGTCTTGGTGCATGAACTACTGGTTCTATTGACTTATCGATTTTAATCTCGTACTCGCCCGGTATACACCCAATCTCTTCCCCAAGGACGTCACTATATTTCTCAATGATAGATTCTGTTTCAAGTCTTGCGGTGTGTATTCTCATGATCAGACCAAAATCAACTGAATCATCCCTTCCAAGCAACAGAAATAAGGCGGAATTGGGACGGAAACTATTGTTTCCGGGCGGACTAGAGGCGAAAATTGATTTCCGCCCCAAAAAGACCATGTCTCTTGATTTTTTTCCAGGCGGAACTCAATAGCTATTCCGGACGGAAATAAGACTCGGGCGGAATTTCTGACTAAGAAAATTAACTCGGGCGGAATTTCTTACTTATAAATTTCTCTGGGGCACAATGTTGGACTTAGAAAACTATTGATAGTAGAATTTCAAAATGGGACTTTAAGATAATTAATCAACATAGTTTTGATTTCAGTTTCTATGTGGTTATTGTAAGAATCATTTGCTACACAAGGGAAACAACATTTATATTCAATTCATACAATAGTTTACCCATGCAAAAAATGCTGAAATTAGCTTAAAATGTCACAAATTTAAGGCTGGAATGACTGAATAAATAGGTCTAATCCACAAATTCAGCTGCAAGTTTTCACTCCTAAAAATTTGGAGAAAAATAATTAACTTAGATATACTGTTCTGGATGAAATTTATTTTGGCTCAGGCTTATTTTTATAAGACCTTATAATTAAATCACTTTGATATGATAATTTACCTTACAACATTTAAAGCACATGTAAATCTACTATGTATTTAAAATATCTTTAAATTAAGGGTCTTAGAGTAAATTTGATTAAGAGATGTATGATGCAAGTTGAAAATTGTTGTGAAATGCAGTAAATTTATCCCTATTTATCAGTAGTTTTTTGTTTAACGATGTCAATTTGGTGGCTGTAATCTTTGTATTCCCCAGTTGTAAACAAAGAAGAATGCATGGGTAATATGATCCTACAGCCTCTGATAGGACAGACACTGGTTCACTGTGTGAGTCAGAATTTTGAAAATAAGAGCGGGGTGTTTGCAAGACCTGTTACTCTGGCTTGAAAATTTGAAATGCAGTTTCAAAGCAATGATTGCACTTTTTAACTTGAAGTTATAGTTATATGGTGAGTTAATCTTACTTTGATGAACATTCTGCATTAATAAAATAAAATGTGGAAGTCAACATTCAGTGTGTAAAAAAGGCTTAAAATAGCGATTCAATGAGTTATGATGGAACTTTTTACTAAACAGGTTTGTTTTTATATTTACTTTGTTTTCTTTGTTTTCTTATAATGCTGTGTTTATTATATAGAGAATAATAGGTTAGTGTTGATTATAGATCAGGTTTATCATGCGAGGTTAGAAAACAAAAAGCACGAGCCTTGGCGAGTGCTTTTTCGTTTTCGTGCCGAGCATGATATACCCGATCTATAATCAACACTAATCTATAATTCTATTTATGCAACTTTTTATTTTGTAAACCTTTTCGTTTAAGAAAAATTAGTTTGACTGGATAATTTCAATGGATTTATGACGTCATTTCGTCGAAATATTGACGTCATTTACTGCCGTTGATTATAGATGATATTTAATCAACGTGAATTTAATTAACCGAATTCGCTGTAAAAGTGGGATAAATAGAGAATAATAGGTTAGTGTCGATTATAGATCAGGTTTATCATGCGAGGCTTAGAAAACAAAAAGCACGAGCCTTGGCGGGTGGCTTTAACCTATAACATTTAAAATGAATGCTCAAGCTAGTTATCTTTGCAATAATTTCGCATTATATAAAAAAAACATAATGCAGTCAAAGGTGTCTATATCTTATTGAATGTTTTATGCCATATCGGGATTGTTGTCATTTGTGAAATAGAATTCAAGAGTTTTAGCTCCATCAGAGGTCCAAAGTTTGTGTATTCCTTAAATTTAATAAGTGAATGTTTTAGTTTACCAACAAGCATAACTGTTGATTTTTACGTATTTAAGTATTTTAAGTATTTAGTTTTAAGCCACTACAGTCAATGTATTGCATTTATTGAAGCAGTGAATGAGTTAAGTGTTCGATCAATGAAGTATGCTGTGTCATCTGCAAAAAAGGTTTGTTTTATCAATAACTGTATCTGGATAAAGATTGAAAGGTGCATGTTGTTTTTGTGATTTTTAAAAAGTTTATTTTTATGCTTTTGTGACCTCTTCAAGTCCGTCAATCCATCAGCAGCTTAAGGAGCTATGTATATACCGGAGTAGTTCATAATACCTCCCCCCTCGGAATCATTCACATATTCTCCTGTCTATTCGCCCGAAAATAAATTCCGCCCGGATATTTCCATCCCAGTCTAATTTCCGCCCGGAAATATTTTCCGCCTCATTAGCATATTCCGCCCCAAATTCTGCACCGTGTCAGCATGCAAAAATAATTTCCGCCCGGAAATCTTTTCCGCCTCATTAGCATATTTCGCCCCAAATTCCGCCCCATTTCCGCCTCGTTTCCGCCTGAAAAACATTATTTCTTGTTACAACCACTATATTCCGGGCGGAATCAACAATTTTCCAGGCGAAACTGTCAATAAAATTCCGTCTCAATTCCGGGCGGAACATTTTCGTACAGGACTACCTCCCCTCAAACATGTGGCAACCACAGTAGAAGTATTCAAAACCTTTACTTCTGTGGTCGCAATTGCCCCCCTTATCCATCTGTAAACACTTACAATGTAAATAATTTTAAACTAACACAAAACTGAGCACCTTTTGTAAAGTGTTCACCCCTTCACCGCAAAATCTTCTATTTACAAGGAGTGCTGTATCTGAAGAAGAAGTAGTAGTAGTAATAGTAGTAGTAGTAGTAGTAGTAGTAGTAGTAGTAGTAGTAGTAGTAGTAGTAGTAGTAGTAGTAGTTGTTGTTGTTGTTGTAGAAGTAGTAGTAGTAGTAGTAGTAGTAGTTGTTGTTGTTGTTTTTGTTGTAGTAGCATCAGCAGCAGCAGCAGTAGTAGTAGTGCTTTTTAGTGATTATTTCATCAATCCTAATTGCAATCATCATTGCTCGGGACCTTTTTAATCTGTTCAAGTTGTCGGCTGTTCGCGATTTAGTTGTATGTAGCCCTTTGTTGGAAATAACGCAGGTGCTCGAGAGTTCGTTGCTTAAGAGTTTGTGTAAACAGTTTCAGTTTCATTTTTGGAATTCATGTTTATAGATGGTAAACGAATAAAAAGTAATTTCGGTCGAAATACATTAATGGGCGTATATTGTGTAAGTTACAATTTTATATGCAATACTTTGCTTTACTCTAGCTCTTGAAATGGATAATATTTTTAATATTTTATCTGATTATGTCATTTTGCCAAATGTGGGTGGGAAAATCTCTGGATCTGAATGGTTGAAATGACCAAGTTTGGTTTCGGGAAATACTGATGAAGTAAATATGAGCCCGACACGTCTCCCCCTTTTGCAGATAAAGCAGCCTGAAAACTTTTTGTACATGTGGAATTCGCATTGCTGTCCAGTCAAGATTGTTCTGCGCGAAGAAAGATTGATTTATCAGTGTTGGCTCAAATTCGTTGCTAGCACTTAGGTTATTGTCCACTGATGTTGACAAAATATTTTGTTGGATGTAATTTTCAAACTGCTAAGCCCAAATAGTGTGTTTTGATGCAAATAGGGATCAACATTGATAGCCTGTTCATGACCTTCCCCTACCTTTTACAAGACCGTCAATCTCCGATGACCTCACCTCAATTGAAGTTTGAGAAGGTTCAAATCCTCCAGCATGTTTTAAACTCTATGATTTAAAGAAAATGCATGATGGATATTACTTGCCAAAAAGTTCCAAATGATGGGAACTCTATGTGTGCTTATCAATGTCTCTTCAGTCTTATTTCAAGTTAGGCTGAATCTGTTTGCAATTCTTAAAAATAAGACTTAAGTGGCATGGATGATCACAAATTAAAGTTCATGTCATTCCAATTAGCAATTTTCAATTTCAGATACAGAATCTACCACAAGGCCACTTATTGGCATTTATATTATTGTCATATTGTCTTTCTGTGAACAAGAACCTTTTATTACAAAACCTTGTATGGCTATCAAGGTTTAGTTTCAGCTATGTATTGACCAATTAGAAAAAGTCCTGGTCGAATTGGGAACAAGTAGTGAGTTTTTATCCTTGAGTTAAAATCTTTGGATTGTAATCTCTTAAATGTGGAAGTTTGCATCATAAAATATTTAAATTGGTATTAAAAGGGAAATTTAACAGATTTTGGCATGTATTGAAGTTTGTCATTTAATAAATCTAAACATTGGATCTAGAAAGCTAGAGTAAAAAACAAGAATAAAATAAAAGAAAGAAAAAAGTAAACCTCAACTGGGCTCGAACTACTTACTCCTGGAGTAAAAGTCTAAAGCATAGACCAGTCGGCCATCCGTGCTCATGCAATCAGTGATGTATTTTATACTTTGTATAAGCAATCCTGGTAGTATCACAAAACATAACGACAACAACAGTAGTCTCCAAATTTATCAATCGTTTCGCTTTGCAATTCTTTATAATTTTCAGATTTTTCAGGGATTTCAATAGACGCATAGTCCTGCGTTTTGACGAGCAATTTGAAAATGACTCGATTTTGACCCGACCATTTTTTCTGCCATGCGTCAATTTGACGCATCGAACATTTGACCTGCTTGTCACTCACTGTCAGTAAGTTGACGTCTCGAGTTCCATGGTAATAAATCCCGTTATACTCCTTATTGAGATTCATGCCCAAGTATTAAAAACTCAGTCTTAACATCGACAGGTTACCCCCCATATGTCGTTTATCTTATCTCTTTCGATAAACATGTCACGGTCTACAGAGTGCGTGTGCACTAACTGGGCACATGCATATGCATTTAGAACAGTACCTTAGAATTATGATTCATAATCAGAAATAAAATAGAAACTGCGAAAACACATACACAGCTACTGCTTATTTATTTACACAAAACACGAAAGTTCTTTTTCAACCGTTTATCAATTGTCAACACTTTAACCCAAATATTGTTATTTAATAATTTAACAAAGCGATATAAGTTTTTAATACATTGTGTTACTCTAATACTACTTCTATGTAAAAAATGTAATGACACAGACAAAAACACAATTCATTCACACTTATTTTTGCGCTTCAAAATTGACCCCAGCATTTTTCTATTTGACTCCTCTAAATTTCAGTCAAGGGGTCATTGACTCCTGGTTTTTAAAATCTATTGAAATCCCTGTTTTTAAATCTTCAAAAGATGAATAAAATGGATATTTTAGAGCATGTAAAAAGTTCATTATTACTGTTTCCTCATAAATGTCATAACTACAATGAAAATTTGCAAATCTGAAACAATTTTTTTTATTTTGTCAATTTTCACAAACGTTAATCGGTTGCATGATAAGTGCACATACCTATCAAAATATTTATTTACAAGGTGACAGGCATGCCAAAATGATCAAATTGTATTAAAATTGTTTAAAAAGAACGAAATCTTTCACGAATATACACAGCAAGTTGTAATTACGATGTTAACATAACGTTTATAACAGATCATATCATCATGTTATAACTGTGAAGGTTATTAATGTTGTACACAAGATTTAACTGTGACAGGCTCCCAACATAACTGACTAGCTGTCTCACAAAACAGTGTATTGCTATGACATATGTCAATGCCTATTATTACCTTTAAATAGTCAGTTACGATGTACACATAGTACGATTGTCAATGTCATGAGTAAATCATTGTTTATTCTATAATTATTAAAGATAATACTAGTATAATCAATATAATGATATATTGATAAGTTCTTTGCATATTATTTGTTAATTCATCATATTATAATGATAACCTTTTTCATAAATTACATTTAACTCGCAAGTATTTCGCGGTATTTTCTCTTTTCCGGCATCTTGAATGTTTACTATTATATGACGTCATTCATTGGAATTGTGCTTAATCATATGTCATTCATTAAAGATTTGCTAAGTCATGTGACGTCATTCATTGAAACATGCGTATGACGTCACTTTACTACGAGTATAAATAGGGCCAAACTGTCGTTTGGTTTCAGTTGCGTTCTGGCACTCATTGGAAAGGGTCATGGATAACGAGGTGAGATGACTTGATTTTCCTTTTAGGCTAAGAAACGAATAACATCAGAAAACAGAAATAATATGAAACTTGAGAAATGACTTTTGTGTTAATAAAAAGCGATATTTTAATTTATGCAGTCTTTATTTTCTTTATTCAGTAGGACATTTGTAATGTTGGCTACCGTCTGACGGCCACCAGACGGACCGGCATTACAGTATTTTGTTTCATTTCTTAAAATATCCATATAATCAATCTGTGAGAGAAAGTACTAAAGTTCATAAACATTTTGACCGACTAACGATAACAACTTCCTTTATACAAAAATTCTTTGCTTGCAAAACTGATTATCTATTTGATTATGAATGGATCTTAGGCATATTCCCATTGTTTTGTTAAATTTTCAGATGTCAATAGGACATTTTGAATATTAAATATATGTACTTTTTTTAAATTGCCATGGCATGTACTAGTGGTTTATAAAACAGGAGTAACAAGCTGAGTTTGCTTGAAAATTTAAATTTATTTTTACCATACTTTCATTTTCTGCTTCAGCTTAATCCGTTTTACAAACACCTCACTACTCTAAATCATAGAGAGATTTAGCCAAGACATGCCTTTATTGGAAGGTGATGATTTCTTCAAGAACCTTGATATGATGGAACATGATTTCTTAATTGAAGGGGACATTCAAGTAAGTCACCGCCAAGTAAAGTATTGTCCTAGTGATAAGTGTGAACAAAATCTTTGTTTTTTGTATGAAATTTTCTGGACTAATAAAGTCATATGAGAATTAACCTACCTTAACAAAGACAAAAGCAAATGTGTATGTTTCCTGTCAAAATATACATTTATCATACTTTTTCATTTCAAATTGAATGGAAAAGTATTAAGCTTCAAAAGAGGTATAAACCAGCAATCCATCTAACTTATTAAGACAATTTAAATACACATTTATTTTATTTTTTGGCCATAAAGTATAATTCAAGGTTGAATCACCTCTCTTGTTCATTTCTTATATCATATTTCTGAACAAAAGTTTAAATTGTATCATAATAAGTTTTGATGTAAACTAACATCAATAAAAGAAATGGATGGTTTGTCATGGTTATGTTTAGAGTACTACATTCAACAGTTTCTTTTTAAACAGACATAGACTTTAGATATTACATTTAAATGGGTCTAGTGCACTCAATGTTACTGTCTTGAAGAATTATGATGAAGATGGGGAGATGGAGTTACCATCAGACGAAGATGAAACCATTGTTGAGTATGTATTGCTATAGTTTAAAATTGAGTAAAACGTCTTTTTTGCAAAATGGAAAAAATCTTAACCAGGTTTTTAACACATTTGAAAATTCTGGTTATTATCCCCACATTTTTCGGAGAAAAAGTGGGGATTATCTGGTTATCTCCGCCGTCTGTCAGTGCATCCGTCCGTCCTGGCCACTATCTGCTCCTACACTATTATCACTAGAACCTTGAAACTTACAGCCATGGTAGCTATGAGCATATGTGCGACAGTGCACTATTTGGAACTTTGATCTGACCCTTGAGTCAAAAGTTATGGGGATTGGGGTGGGGCCGGGTCAGAGATTTTTCTGCGACCACGATTCGAAAAAGGCTCACAACTACTGTGTCCCTTCACATATTGCTTTCATATTTGGTATGCATGTGTATCTGGACAACACCTTTCCATGAGCATAATTTTTTTACCCCTGTGACTTTGACCTTGAACTTGAGGTCAGCGTTCAGGTTTAGAAATCTGCGACCGCGACTCGAAAAAGGCTTATACCTACTGTGTCCATTCAGATATTGCTTTCATATTTAGCTTATACCTACTGCGTCCCTTCAGATATTGCTTCCACATTTGGTACACATGTCTACATGTATCTGGACAACACCTTTCCATGCACATGAATTTTTTTAACTTGGGGTCCGCGTTCAGGTTTCGAAATCTGCGACCGCGATTAAAAAAATGCTCATAACGTCTGTGCCCCTTCAGATATTGCTTTCTTATTTGGTGCGCATGTTTCTCTGGACAAGACCTTTCCATGCGCATACAATGTTTGACCCCTGTGACCTTGAAATTAGGGTCCGTGTTTAGATTTTGAAATCTATTATGTGGTTATCTCCGCCGTCTGTCTGTCTGTACGTCTTGGCCACTATCTCCTCCTACACTATAAGCATTAGAACATTGAAACTTATACACATGGTAGCTATGAGTATTATTATATTAAATTTTAAAAGGATTATACATTTAAAAAATGTATAGATTGTGTTGATAATAATTGCCATAGAAAAGCTCTAACAAGATTTAGACTTAGTGCTCATTGTTTAGAAATTGAAACTGGTAGATACAATAACATTCCTAAGGAAAACAGGACATGCAAACTGTGTAACAGTAACATGGTTGAAACAGAATATCACTTCTTATGTATATGTACGCTTTTTCAAGATTTAAGAATTAAGTATAATGTTAACCAGTCGTTTTATATTGTCAACAAGTTCACATCTATGATGTCCAGTAGTAACTCTAGAAAATAAAGAAATAATTCCAAATTTATTTATAATGCTTTGTTAACAAGAATTGATTACCCTGCTAGCTAGCTACTCTGTTACTTCTTGTTAACGTTTAAAACCAATTATGTATTCACGTATTCATTTAATTATCCATTTATGTGTAATGCTTTGTGTTTAGTATTTCATTTGTGTGGTCATCTTTATGTATATTTGTTTATTATGTGGCCAAAGGCATGTATTTGCTGATTATGCCAATAAACTGAAACTGAAACTGATATTTCCTGTATTTTCTTAAAATTAAATATCATTAAAGACATACATCCATGTGTAAGTTGACTTTTGGCTCCTGTGAAAGTAATAATGGTTTTTGAAACTATTTGAAAGGTGAAAACGTATGACTCATTCTTCATTACAGCATAGCAGTTCAAGAAAAGCATGCAATCATGTCTTTCGAAAAAGCAATACGATACCATTATCTTTATTGTATGTATACATATGATTATCAAAGCTGCGTAACATTGTACTGCTGCTTTTTCACGAGTTGCATTACGATGATATGAAATTTGTGCTTTATAATGTTGGGCTCTGAAATCTTGCTAGAAAGAAGGGATTCAGCGGGAAAAAGACGTCGATTATTTTATACCCACTCGGTTTAATGTGCGTTATTTCAATATGTTTGAGATCACACAATGGCATCAGTTTGAATTAAACCGAAATTCATATAAAATAATAAGCATCAACCAGTAAATAATAAGTTGTATGTCGTCACCTGTCTTACAATAAAATGTATATACTATGTAATACACATAAATTACGGCTTGATGATAATTTTAATCGAACGATCAATACATCTATATTTAATATGATTCAGAGTTTGGGACATCTTAAATACCAGTCAACGATTTTTAAAAGTAAGGATCGATTGTATGAACAGTGTGACAGAACAAAGGCTTTGCTTGGATTTCAAGCCAACAAATATCGACTTAAAGTTAAAATACGATATTATAGAGTACTCTATAAGTTCCGATTTAAAAAAAAATATTTTGGTTCAATAAAAATGTTTGAAGAAATAGTCGCATATCCATGAATGTACAAGATATTTGTATGATATATTTTAAAATCTTATACAATTTTATTAATGCTAGACATTTGTAGAAAATTTAGATTAATATTATCAATATGATAAATAACATATAATTATATCAACTTGCATAAACATCCCTTCATGAATTACTTCTTCACGAAAAAATAGAATTGAAAAAATATGTGTCCACCAGTGAAAACCGTATTGTGCGGAGTATTGTATCTGTATCATATTAGGATCGATAGTAGTTTATCTGGAGCGCCAAGGCATGCAGAACATTGTAGACATTTTGCCACTAACTGTTGTTTTTCGTCTTATAAGCGATCGTTTGACCTTAAATTGTGTTTACATGATACAAATATATTTGTGTTTATTTGCTACACTTTGTAATTCCAGCAATTTTTTCATTTACTTACAATACCAGTAAAGCAAGAGTCTGATCTTTAAAATTGACATAATGTGTCAGACCTAGTAGTTTGCAGTGAGTTATTCGTATGACAATAACCCTCACACAACTTCTTAAACTTAAAGGGATCTTTTCACGCTTTGGTAAATTGACAAAATTGAAAAAAATTGTTTCAGATTCGTAAGTTTTCGTTTTAGTTATGATATTTGTGAGGAAACAGTAATACTGAACATTAACCATGCTCTAATATAGCCATTATATGCATCTTTTGACGATTTTAAAACCTAAAAATTATAAAGCGTTGCAACGCGAAACGATTGAATAATTTGGAGAGTTCTGTTTTTGTCGTTAAAATTTGTAAAACTACGAAGATTGCTTATATGAGGTATAAAATACGTCAAGAATGTGTACTCGGCGGAATAGCTCAGTAGGCTAAAGCGTTTTTACTTCAGGACTCTGGCAGGACTCCAGGGGTCACTGGTTCGAAACCTGCTCCGGGCAATGTTCTTTTCCTTTTTTTAATTTTTTTCTTGATTTTTTACTGGAGCTTTTACGATCCAATGTTTACATTTATCAATATAAAGCATTTAATGAATAAGTTAAAAAAATGCCAAAATCTGTGAAAAGGCCCCTTTAAAGTTTGAAATAAATTAATATTTTGAGCGTTGCGTGTTAACCCTGTCTGCATGCCAATGCCGACACACTTAAACAAAACGTGACGCTCAAGTGTGTTGGTTTTTCTAGTGTATATATTACAATGTAAACCGGCAAAGTGACGAAATAGTACTAGCAGTATGTAAGGTCAGCGAGTTTGGTATTTGCATCAAACAATAACCATGTCTAGCATTTATTAAAACTGTTTGATTTAGTTAATGTATCATTTATATTGAACAATACTTGTAAAAATAAACAAAGCAATTAAAAATGTTATAATAGCGCCTGTTTTGAAAATTTATCTAGCGAGCTGTTTAATTCATTTTCAGTACACAATGCATTACGTTGATTGCCGCTAATTTTAGTGCCTTAGTTCATATTAAGTCTTTTGAAAATCATATTCTTTGACCGGATAGTTTTTAATAAACGCACATTTCTGGTTCGGTTTATTTCAAAAAGGGTTCCATTTTAAAGATTTGTTTTTGTGAATCAGCATCGAAGCCGAACAGTTTAACGGACCTAAGTGCATTTACACGATTGTATATGAGTAAAGTTAGACGTACTTAATACTTTTATTATAGTATAAACAAACAAAACATTTAGGATATCTTTCTACACGTTTACCATGTCCCAGTGGTACATTATTGAGCGGTCATTATAGCCACTGCAGACATGTAGGCAATAGGACTTGTTCAAGCACATCAAAAGTAAAACAATGACGAAAGTGACCTTGGTATTCCTAGAAGGACTTCCGAACCGTTGCGAGCTAAGGATGTTCCTGTTTGAAAGGTTATGGTGGTACGTTATCTGTGATGAGTTAGATTATATGCCTGCAAACCGTTTCGACCAGAAAGTAAACTCGTGAACGACACTGTAAATCACCGTAAATGTTCTGTTTGTTAGGGTTGCGTAAACACCATATCCAATTGTATAGTATGAACATTGATTCGTTAACATTCAGTGGCGTGTGCATTTTTTTTAAAGTGTCCAGACAAATAAACAACACCACATAAGAAAAGATTCGACTTTATTTCATTAAATTGAAGGCTTTGTTCGGTTTCGCACGGAAACATAAACCTATCAGTTATGTTAACCATCAAATGCTCTTTTATATGTCTATACAATTTATATTTATGAGTTCCATTGTGGAGCATGTTTGACGAGATAATTCGTATACGGACGTGTTTTACGTGCTCAATTAATTATCAAAGTACCCGAGTAATCATGTCCTGATGTCGTGTTTAACAAAACCGACCTATGTTATATGGGGAATTTATGTTCGAATTTGTACAATAAAGTACAAAAGGCTGTACTAACATCGTTGTGCTTCTATGCTAGTTGATCAGTGAGGCGTTATTATAGCAACCACATGAAATGCCTTTAAGTCATTTTTTTTTGTTATAAAATAACATTATGTTTAGTGAGTTGTATCATAAAATTGTACTACATGGACTGTAAGTTGAACGGCGTTGTCCGTATTTGTTAATAATGGATTAGATTTCAATTCAAAAAGTAAAACCGACGCTTATAGCTTCATTTGTATACTGAATAACTAAATCAATAATATATGATATTTTAACATGAAAGTTATGATAAATCATTTTAATTTGGTTTATAGTTATAGATCTAGATAGTGTGTAATCTCTAAAATTGATGCGTCATTTTGTGGCATGCTTGCGTACAGTTTTGGTATCAGATTTAGTTCTAGTCATATGGCGCCAATGTAGTAAGTCTGTTCTTACCATGGCATTTATACCGTTTGACAAAAGAGTACAATGGTGATATCCATCCGTTTGATAGCATGTACAAGTACGACTTAAATACTAATACAAATATGGCTATATGCAAAAAAACACCAACACCCATCGGATATCTGGTTTTAAATAGTATTACTAAACTAAGTAAAACCACAACGGCAAATGCTCTCGAGGTCACATTTTTAACCACTCTAAAGATCCATTTTTACATCGTTGTTTGACATCGTGTTAATATTGCGAAGTCTTGATACTGTACTATAGAGCTATTGTAAAAACGTGGTGTTTTCAGTATAAACTGTGTTTTCAAAAAGCCAAACACCCGATAGTATTATGCGTTTTGAAATTATTTATAAATTAATTGTACAATATTTGCTTGAACACAACATAAAAAAACTGTTTAAATCAAAAGCGAGACTAAATGCACGCACAGGATGTACAAATCCGGACAAATACTATCTCAATTTTCCACAGCGTCCGCATATCTAACGAAAACAACACTTCTATAAACGAGTAAATAAACAAAGGACGTATGGTATTTTCAACGATCGTTCAGAAAAGGTGTACAACATATATATAATAATTTTACTAAAGCGACTTATAGATACAGTTTATTCAGGGTTTAATATGAGTTTTTATTAAAGAACATTACAAAATGCATTATGCCCTGTTGACAAAAAATAGATCTTAATAATAATACTAATAAAAAATAATCGTAGACTTATTGATAAAATGTACGGTTAGCATTTGTTTATAAGAAAGCATTTTCAACATCAATTTTCGTAATGAGTTCAAAAAAGTAAAATTTGAACGAAAAAACATCGAACACTTAATAAAAAAGCAAACAAGACACCAACACTTAACTGACATACTGTTGTAATTTAAGCAATAAAATATATAATTTTAAAGTTACCTTGTAAATTTATATGTTGCATATAAGTCATTTTTCATTAAATTATATTATAAAATAAATTATACGTAAACGTGCAATTATACGGCATAGCCTTAACCTTAAATAACGTTGGCATATTGATGTAATGGCTTAGCTAACATGACAGATACCGTACCATGTTCTTCATAGCCAGGGGTGAATGACTTGTGAAGATTAGATATACAGGGTCAACGGACGAAACAAATGTTTTAACATAAAACGTTTTGTTAGTTTAGTAGCTAATTAAGTGTGAAATTTCAAACTTTGTTAAATACTATGTCTTTCTATCTAAACTATTAAGTGTCTATTTTGTGTATATTTATACTTCTTATTAACGCATTTTTGGTGTTGTTGAACCAGATGGTGTTGTTGAACCAAGTGGGATTTAAAAAGTAAGGACATCTGATGATGCATTCACATTCAATGGACAAGTGTGCACAAGGCAATATATAAGCAACAAAAACAACGGTGGATATATTTGATAGAGATTTTAGTATATGAAAATTAAAAACACCGGATTTCTTGTAAAACATGTAAGTGTGATTGATTTAATTATATATTCTAATACGAAATAAAAAAAATCAGATAATCGTTTTATAGTGTACTCTGGTTTCATTATTATTAGTAGTATTAGTATTAGTATTATATCTTTTTTCATTATTATTATTATTATTATTATTATTAATATTATTATTATTATTATTATTATTATTATTATCATCATTATTATTATTATTATTATTATTATTATTATTATTATTATTAAATTTAGCTGAAATCATTTTAAAAAGATTTACGTTTCAAGATAATTGCTTGGCATAGTTTTGTTAATTTTTTATGCATGAAACATACTTATGTATTTACGTGTTGGTGTGTTAAACAACTATTTCAACAGCTGTCATCATATACACTGCATGCAGACATCATCTTTAAACTACTACACTAGGTATTGTTCAATCACAAATAACATGCATTTTTCATCTATCGCGTTTTTTTCATTGTTAGGTCAAACAGTTTAAATACAATATTGGGATGATGTACTGAAGTATTGAAAACAACTGTACGGTATTACGATAATGACAGGTGCTGAATTAAAAAAAATGATGCTTTGTTTAAATTGAATGTAAAACTATGCCAGCTCATATTCTATACAACAAGGTTTTATTTCCAGACGTAAATAATTAAATGGTTTTAAAGGAACAGAAGTCCATAACACATGATCAAAAATGTAACTGATGTTTATTCATATAGATACTAATTTTCCATTGTGAAACGAGCTCACAAATATTCGCGTGTACCTGATTTTCGACACGTTCATACTGAATTGCAAAAAGGTTTGGTAACAATGATGCCTATCAACGCGATTGTACATCTGCACATTGCAATATCGTATTTTCCACAGTCAATTTAATGGATTTCGTTACTGTTAATCGTGAATTCGTTGCTGTTGTCGTGCCATTCTTTTCATCTGTCCCTGAACATATTTGGTTTCGGTCTCCAAATACGCAGAAACTTACGCGTTGGATAAAAATAACCCCATTCATCTGCCAGTTGCAACCTTAAAAAAAGACGAGAACAAAAGGTTAATTAATGGTTGTACAGATTAAGCGATCCCCGCCAAGTGCTAGAGGATATATGATGTAGACCATAGGCGTGAACACGTCAAGAGGATGTTTAATTTGTTCGAGAGTGTCGCACAGTTTCTGTCCACCAGTGACGAACTCTTGAGTGGTTAGCTTGCGTGTGTTTGGCAATGCGGACATTTTGTGTGCATAATATTTAACAAATTTAAGGAAAATAATTCACTTGTGTCTAAGGATTTCAGGTGGACTAGATCGGTACGTTGTATTTAATGATTTTGTAATAAAAGGTACATGAAGAATATTATTTATTGATAATTAATATGTCTGCCTAATCCAGAAAATTAACGCATATCGTACATAATAATACAAAATATATACTTCATTGAATGATACAATATGAATGGAATTAAAATAGTTAAATTAACACCATAACAATATTTAGGCTTTTGATTTACTTGTGAGACGTACACAGTGGCAGTATGATTGTTATATAAAGTATTATTCTGTTGCCGCATACCATTACATCATAATGTTCTAAAAGATCAAGTTTATAAAATGCATAAGGATAAACATTTATTTAATTTTCATCAAACATCGACATGTGTTTTGTAAACATTGTTGTATGTTTTCATTATAATATTTCTTTTCCGTATTAATAAATTCTATATGTTTTAATGTTACTTCCCTATACATGTATACAATGGTGTTTCCATTCATCGAAACACCACAAGATACACTCAGTCAGTTAAGTAGAAAATGCTTTCACAAGAGTAGTCATTTCCTTATCGTTACATGCATAATTCACCCGCAGACAGTTGTAAATCATTGTTCGGGTTGACCAATCATGGTGTTTTAGTAAATAGAAGCACATGCCTGCAAAATTCCATCTACTGACAATAAACTCTTTGGCAAAGAACCAGCAGGCGTGGCTATAAATTTATGTCTAGTGGAATTAGTCAGTAAATATAGTTTCATTATATAATTAGGAGTCATCTAAATATTTTATGATAGAGACTTTTGATTCGTTGACAATCATCAATAAACTCAATGACTGGTTTCTACATTACATTCTTAGTTATGCGTCACATAAATAGTTTTTCTTTCACAGTCCACCTGGCGTTATAAAATATCTATCGGAAGCGCATAACTTTCACTTGCGACAGCGCGTAAATCATTCCATGATTCAACTAGATATTATACCATCGACAAGTACACATAAGTTCACTGATCACTAAAATGGTTTATTTCACCAATAATAACCGATTAATAATACAGTTTCTCGTTTCATTATCTAGTACCTTGTAACTTGTATCGTGTCGGCAAACCAACACCGCAGGTAAAGGATACTTCCAAAATTGAAAATCTTGTTACATTAAACGAAAAGAAATAGATGTTTACGTTGTGAATCATCGTTTTGAATTTGAATATGCAAATATAATATGTTTATTATTTTTATTCTCGGGAAATTTGTTGCACAATATACACTTCCAGGTGTACTGTTTATTAAAAAACGATGTTGATTACAAAATTTTGCATAATATAACACATTTGTTAGAATCACGATTTTTTCAGAGACACATTTGTTTTTAAAATGCTGTGAAGTACAAATTGAAGTTAAGAATGACTTAAGACTGTATGTACGTACAGTCTTGCATGTAAGTTGTTTAAAAGGGACTTGTTAAAAAAGTCGCATGTTTGAAATCGTCATTAAATGTTTTAACTAGCCAATATAAAATATTTGAAATGGTCTTCAATAATAATAATAATAATAATAATAATAATAATAATAATAATACTATTAATAATAATAATAATAATAGAAAACAAAGAAAGTTGAGTAAAACTTGATTAAAAATATTGCCTGTCCTGGCGGGATTCGAACCGTTGACCTTTGAATCGAAATCGAACGCGCTATCACTACTATATGGCTAGGAATGCTTTTGATATTTGACTCTTATTTTAAACGCTTTGTCTCTAATACACATATTTTCCGATTCACAAATGAAAAGCTTAGCAAACGCTTCCCCGACTTCTTTTGATGAAGATTCATTAACTATTTTCCTAACATTTTTTTTCTGAATCATTATGGTTATTTCGCTTGTTTGAGTACAGTGTATGCATTCTTTTATTGAATCTAGGACATTTTCACATTTTTCCACAGTGTGAACAAGTCCCTATAAAAGTCGCAACAACAAAGCAATTTAAACCGAGTGAAGATACTATTTTAAGTGTTTACAAAGGAAAGGTACGTAACCTATTATTGACTTGCATCCCAATCGACGAAACGCTGTGATCTCCCTTTTAAAATAAACCTTGCTGGTGTAAGCAGGTGCCCATTGCACAATATCTAGCAAATACATAATTATATAATACTTGGAGTTGAAACGTGCGCTTTTTGGTCGATATTCACGCATAATATATGAACATTCGATTGAATAAGTCCATGATAGATAACTAGTAACTGCGAATCCAATTATAACGAATGGCGACATTTTACATCAAACATATGACACGTGCTCTGTGAAAATGGGGTTTAATGCATGTGCGTTAAGTGTCGTCCCAGATTAACCTGTGCAGTCCGCACAGGCTAATCAGGGAAGACACTTTCTGCCTAAACTGGATTTTTTCTAAGAATAGACTTTCTTTAAACGAAAAATATTATAAAAGCGGAAAGTGTCGGCCCTGATTAGCCTGTGTGGAATGCACAGGCTAATCTTGGACGACACTTTACGCACATACATTAAACCCCCTTTTCATAGAGCACGGCCCATATATTTTTTCTAATTAATAGTTTACTAGTGTATTCTATAGTCTTTTCCGGCTGTTCGGTCTACATCTTATGAACCCTTTACATGTTTTTCTATTAAAAAATCAAATGTCAAATTGATAAGAATATTATATACAAACACGTGATACAAAATGTACGAATTAAAAAAAAAACTTATTAAAAGCACGGCTACTAGAATATAAATCTTGCAATTGTGTGAATTGTAAGATCTTTACCGAAACATGATTTATTTATTGCAAGAAATGATCGAGTCTTTCGAAGTGCTAGTATATGTTGAAAGAAACCGTCATATGGGCAACTTGAGTAGAAGTCTTCAAGTTATGTGATTGCTTTGTGCATAGATTCTATTTTCGAAAGTAGTTAACACTTCTTGGCTATAGGTATGCATTTACACGTCTATTACCAAATGTGATTGGATTTAAGGCGGTAAATTATGCTTCATTAAGTGAGGAAACTTTTTAGGAGACTTCACGTAACCATAACTCGAACGTGTGCGCATTCCAAAAATGTCTAGTGGATCTATCAAAATTTCGAAATGTTCATGGAATAATATTTTTCATAAATTTTAAAACAAAAATACTCGCGTTATTCGTCGATTAAATCTACCAGTATCACGATGCTCTGAACGTTTATGAACGTAGTTTGCGGTAGTAACGCGCCCTTTAAACCACAGCAGTCAGTCGAGCGTGTCTAGAGGTCTAGAGGTGCATACATAGGTAGTTCACCTTCCCGATGTAAGGCGAGACACGTGTATGACGCATACGTAAAAGTAGCGAGCTGATGTTTTATGTGTAAATCGTGCGCGTTATTATTATTTATTTTTTTGTGGTTATAGTGTTCAAAACATTACTGTAGCTGCAAATCATGTATCCAGACGTATTCATGTGTTCGTATCAAATTTTCTATTCCATATAATTAAAATGACAAAATGAACTGTTTATATTCATTAATTTTGTTTTATTAATCCTTTGAATCGGCACATTGCGCGTTTAGCTTTAGGTCATGAAATTGAATTTTAATTGTACGAAAAAAAAATATTGTTAACAAATTAGACTTTATTTACATTCGTTATTACAATTCGAAATTGTACTGCATTCAAAATGGAAATAAAAAAGTCCGAAATAGAAATGGCAAATCATATGTTTCGTCCAATGACTTATGTCTTTTTATGACGATCTTTGATCATTTTAATGGTACACAGCTGCAGTTGTGTCTCATGCTTTGAATATAATGTATTACATTTATTTCCATATTTCTTGATGGTTTCGGTTAGTCATTTGCCACATGTTATACAATTTGCATAGTTCTTAAGTGAATAAAGAAAATGCTTATTTGATTGGTATCATCCGTTTTAGCATCTTATCATTTAATGACTTACATCGGCTCTTTATAAGTCATGTAATTTTTGCCATCGGATAATCATTTTATAAAACACTCTCACATATACAAGACTTATAATTTAACGATACGATGGATCTATACGGCTTTTAAATATAGCATGCTGTTTGGTGATTCGCTGGTAAGTAATATTGTGTAGGGTACCGTTTTTTCACTACCGCACGCGCTTTACTCACGATTACATCTTTATTTCAACTGATTTAAATATTTCTTATAACGGGAGAATAAGCAAACTTAAGGTTCATAACAAATCTTTGGAGTTTGGTAACACTACAATAAACTTTTACATATGAACGCAGCTTGCTTATGAAGAAACGTATCGCTTACAAAGCCGAAGATAGTTTGCACTTATTAACTTTCTTTCGATATGAGTTTATTCTCTATGCATAATTACTATCGATTATAGTACTAGCGTTCATAACAAAATACACAACAGAAATTCCCCGCTCGTTGTCTGCGGCGAGACTCCCACCTGGTGCACCGAGATGTTTCTACCAGCCTCCTTGGTGCATTCCTTACCGCAAACTTCCAATCAATTTGGTCCCCCTACAGCAACATCTGAAGTAAAAAGTATACGCACTTATTGCGTTATGACACCGAGGAGCTGTTTGAAACATTGCATTTTCTTTCTTGTTGGACTTGCTTACTAAAGCAAGATGATATTTTACTGTTGACTACTGATGGTGGTATTATCGTTAAGTGTTTGATGTGTCGGGTACAGAGTACATTCTATCACCGCAGAAATGTGTGCATAAGACCGTGCTCCATGGACTTGCATTGACTCATTGGCAAAGGTTGCATGTCATTAAATTCGTTCTGAACAGCAAGTTCTTTCCGTACAGCATTTAATGAAAATAATTAATATGTCGTTCAGTTTTGTTTATGGTACGTTTTCCGTATTTGGTTCCGCAGTGTTTTGGTTTGCACTCCGAATTTTGTTTTCAATTTTTGAAAGTACAAGTGAAATTTGTAACTTCAGATTCGATTTCATGAAGGTTTCTTTTGTATACAAAAATATTATGCCTTGCCATCATGCAAATAGTTTTATCAAAATAGTGTTATAATGTTCGTTAGCTTTCGTATCTGTAACACAAAATCCCCCAACCCCCACGCCCCCATTTATGACCTCAGGGCAGCCCCTGTGATCGAGACGTTAGATAATTGCTAACGCCTTAATATGTTCAACCACTGAGTATAATTTATACTTCTTGATTGCATAAATGATGTGTCCGGGTTGTTTCTTTCTTGCCTCACGGCGATAGGAAATTTGTTATATATTTTTAGTACGTCAACGTCAATGGGTGGTACTCACGTGTTACGCTTCCTCCCTCTAGAAATGATCGAATGCAAACTGCGGTGTCAGTGAATACTGACTATACTGAATCTATAGTTGAAAATACACATTAAGACTTGAATTGCAAAGTTACCGGTCTGTGTTCAGTAACATTTTCATGCTTCATTCGATCGCAAAGTACCGTGATCATAATTATGTTAGGTTTGCCTAAGTAATAACTTAAAAAAAATACCGGAAGCCAAATTCAGTGTCCAGTTTGAGAAATGTACATGTATAATGTTAGCTTAAGATATAATATTCTGAAGTATAGCTGGGTTTTTATCTTTATTGTTTTTATATACGACTTCGATATACGTACATCATGTGGTTTCTTGCATGAGTAGGTTGTTATTATTCTTAAATAATTATTACAATAATATTAAATTTTCAATCTGATCATCGTTTAATTTGATATGCGACACCAGGATACATATGAGTCGCGTTCTTAGAAAACTGGGCTTAATGCATGTGCGTAAAGTGTCGTCCCATATTAGCCTGTGCAATCCGCACAGGCTAATCAGGGACGACACTTTACGCTTTTATGACGTGTTCGTTTAAATGAAGTCTCTTCTTAGCAAAAATCCAATTAAGGCGGAAAGTGTCTTCCCTGATTAGCCTGTGCGGACTGCACATGCTAATCTGGGATGACACTTTACGCACATGCATTATGCCCAGTTTTTTTTAGAACGCGACAGAGGATACATATGTCAAGGGCGTATGTGCTTGCGTTGACAACAAGGCGTAGCATTCTTGCAGGCATACATCATGCAGATGTCGTGAAAACATTGCTGTACAGTGAGTGACTCAGGTCGTGCAAGTCACCGTTGTAAGTCACAAACCTGACACATCTGTCAGTATATTCTGAAATGCTGCCGCATTCGTGAACGTGATATAATGTAACGGAAAAAGAGTGTTACATGTTAATTTTGCAAAATTGCAACTAAGGAAAGAAGTAGTTATTCGTGAATTGTTTTCAAGTATTTTTCGCAAGTGATTGTGTATGGGTCGTTAAGCGTTTTAAGCTTATTAAAGTACGTAGTACTGATTAATATAACGTTGACTTTCAACAGCCTACAGTCTGGGAAAGTAATATTTGTAAACGTATACAATAAATAAAGTGCATTTCAATAAGCAAATTATTTAACAGGGATAGTTTCTAAAGTACTTCAAATTAAATCCGTATTTATCAAACAGAACAGAATCCGTTAATAAACAACAAAGCGATTAATCTCATCAAGGCATACTACAAACGATCTTCGTGTTTCGCTGAAATGAAGATAGCGAAGAGTCATATTGAAATACGCCCACCCTCACTTATTTTCTTTTACGTATTTGACCTTTCTGAATTACTTCATGGTGATCCTCTTATAAATGTAAGTGGTCGATAGTTAAGAGATCCGGATGCTATTTTTAATCCGTAATGATCCGCGCCATGCGAAAAAGGGTCTTATGTCATATGCCTCTAGCGTAGCGCCAGCCCATCCTGCTCATCCGCGCATCCTGGTCAGGAGTTACCCTGTGTTCTATGACGTCTTTTCAAGGTTCATGGTCTCATTATCGGATAGGGTCCTGACCAGAATGTTCTTATAAAAATTACGTTCTCAAAACAAGTGTTTCGCTTACAGTGAAATACAAGTTTGTGTAAATAGTATTCGACGGCGTGAAAATAATAGTCAGGTCAATCAACTACTTAACTCATTTATGCCTAGTGGACTCTCCCATCCTTTTAAATTGGATCAATTTATTTCCAAAATTGGGGATGTCTAGTTTTTTTATATATATTTAGAATATGTCTTACAGAAATTCCTTTCAGCAAACAGCGCAGACCCTGGTGAGACGCCGCATCATGCGGCGTCTCATCTGGGTCTACGCTGTTTGCAAAGGCCTTTTTCTAGACGCTAGGCGTACATGGGTTTAGCATTTGAACAACATTTTGGTATTCAATATCCGTTGTTAGATGTCGTTTACTGAGCCACAGACATACATGTTGATGTTTGATTCAGTACACGAGTTTCGATGTTCTGTCATAGAATAAACAGATACAGAATCGTGACAAAACAATTACCAATTATTATAGATACATGTTACTCTTCATAAAAATTAACAAACGACCCTGTCAATCGGCAATACATATTGCATTGTAAGAGAGCGCCATGTGCACAGGAAGTTTATTACTTTTATTCCACAAAAAATCCACTGAAAAGTAAACGAAAGCGCTCGGTGCGAATAGAATGTACACTATTGGCGCTTGGTACGATCCTAGTAGACTTGCTCGATATACTCCAACGGGATAACAAGCTATCCTGTTCACAGCAACCTTTCGGTAATAAATACAAACCAAATCGTTATGATTGTTCAATCCGTCTTTCTAATTTAATCGGATGTTCATTAGAAACGTTTTTTTCCCATTATTTTTGGGGGATATAGGCTTTTCAATGCCGTCATGCCAATCCTTCAAATTAAAGATTTGTGACGGGTTAAGACCATCTGCTTGACTACTGACCCTATAGACGCAATTTTTGGCTGAACCTAAAAATTTGGTTATTTGAATTTCAAGACCCATTTACTCTTTTGTGTTACTGTTCAATGCCTGGTTTACGTAGAAAATGATCAAAACTATTTATTTCGGACGTCGGATGAGCTACTCCATGTGCAAATAGTATCGAATCAAAATCACTGAAGTTTTATAACGAGATTTTTAATGCGTAGAAATAAGGGTTTAACAGGCACGCATTAGATCGACATAAGTTGTTTATTGGTCGATAAACAGCGATCATGAGCTTATTATCTGATTAACTGATGCGTGTATATCGTGATAAGATGCGTGTCTAAAGCGATGCGTTGGAGTTTCCAGAAATAATCATATGAGTCGTGTTCTGAGAAAACTGGACTTAATGCATGTGCGTAAAGTGTCGTCCCAGATTTGCCTGTGCAGTCCGCACAGGCTAATCAGGGACGACACATTCCGCTTTTATGGTATTTTTAGTTTCAAGGAAGTCCCTCCTTACCAAAAAATCAAGTTAAGGCGGAAAGTTTCGCCCCTGCTTAGCCTGTGCGGACTGCACAGGCTAATCTGGGACGACACTTTACGCACAAGCATTCTGCCCAGTTTTCTCAGAACACGGCTCAAATTATTACATAGATATATTATGGTTTTTGAGCAAAAATAGGCATCGGTTTATCCGTTTTCACGAACACTACTCTCTTGCAACTTAAAATTCGTCTTTTGGGCCATTAGTTCAGCTCGCCGACCAATGTCCATCAATCAGACATTAAATTTAGCCAAATCAAGGCTGATATATTATTTTCCTTATGGCTAACGTTTGTGTGTAGCAAGTCGGTGTCACATGGGCTCGTAGGCTTTGTAGTTATGTTTAGACTACTTGATCCATAAAAGCCAACTTTATGATTTTTAAACTGTAAGCATAACTAAGGTGTCTATTTAAAATAACACTTATTGAACTAAAATATCAGTCAGTCTAAAACAAGTTGTTCAATAACAGAAATGTTTTGACGAATTCTATAATTCTTTTAGGGTAGGGCCATTTATTTAACGTAACTCTAGTTACCTGAAGCAAACTATATGTGTACGCTTTACCATTAACCGTGTGCTATTTAAGCAACTCCGGGGGTTCCCCTTTATCAATTACGATTTTCATACAAAGATTATTATATCTGAAAGTCTCTAGCTTGTGATTTTATTGGGCAATTGAATCAAAATATTGTTAGGTGCTGATATAAACGACCGAAATAGTAACAACAGGCACGAACGCATGATATGGGTTATTGCGTATAATATACAAAATATTAGTAGGATTTGGGAACGGCTGCAATACGAATGGGACAGAAAGTCTAAATATAATGCAACAATTGACAACAATTGCGTCTATTTAAACATAGTTGAGTGTAAATAAAGTAATAACATTACTATTTCAGGGTCAAACGCGCGGATTAATACGCAATTTCCCGTTGTGGGAGATGCTCTTACATAACTCAGGTCTCATTTCGTTTGCTTACATTTTTGGCGCATTCCTGTCGCGCGAGCGGTTCTGTTGTTGCCCGACGTTGTTGACTGATGTGGTCTATTCGAACCTGTGCCAGGCGTGACATTTAACTTGTTTGACATTCTGTTTACTACTTTCTGTTTCCGCAATATCGAACCATCATTGTTCAAATGAATTCGATTCGGAAATAATTACGGATTTTTCTCTTAAAAGTCCCTCCTTCCGGAAAACCGCAAGCGGGAAATGGCTACTTGGCCGAACATAGGCTCTGTAATTAGTAGTAAGATAGATCGCAGCCGATGAATGAATGGATACTTCAACTGCCACGCTATTGAGACCAAATTTAGACTGCGTAAATTGAATGTAAAAGTATAAGTGGGCTGAAACTTTTGTAAATATCATGGAATTCGCATAGGCGGCAACTAAAAAAGTAACGTCTGTTACAGAGCCAGATTTTGAACCAAGGGCGCCAAACAAAAGTTCAGACGTGAATCACAAGGTCACAGGAAGAGTATATTTTTGAGAGCTGAAAGACAGACGACAATGAAGTACACGGTGGCATCCGGCGACTGCGGCAGTCCGAAAAGTCCAACAGTTGTGATTTTCCCGCCGTTTGGAAAGATTAACAGAGGTAGGGCTGCTTTATTTGTTAAGTAGTTGTTAAGATTGATATCTTAAGAAGTGGAGGCGAAACGATAGGGCATTTGAAATGGGCGCATGCACAAACAGGCCAAATGAGATGCTGAATGGAAGTTATTTGAGGCGAGACATTATACCTACATTATGGTATAGCCTTAAAGGGGCCTTTTCACAGATTTTGGCATTTTTTTAACTTATTCATTTAATGCTTTATATTGATAAATGTAAACATTGGATCGTAAAAGCTCCAGTAAAAAATCAAGAAAAAAATTAAAAAAAGGAAAAGAACATTGCCCTGGGCAGGTTTCGAACCAGTGACCCCTGGAGTCCTGCCAGAGTCCTGAAGTAAAAACGCTCTAGCCTACTGAGCTATTCCGCCGAGTACACATTCTTGACGTATTTTATACCTTATATAAGCAATCTTCGTAGTTTCACAAAATTTAACGACAAAAACAGAACTCTCCAAATTATTCAATCGTTTCGCGTTGCAACGCTTTATAATTTTTAGGTTTTAAAATCGTCAAAAGATGCATATAATGGCTATATTAGAGCATGGTTAATGTTCAGTATTACTGTTTCCTCACAAATATCATAACTAAAACGAAAAATTACGAATCTGAAACAACTTTTTTCAATTTTGTCAATTTACCAAAGCGTGAAAAGATCCCTTTAATAGTACATGTTTAAAAATGAAATTAGAACTGAAATTGCAAAATGCAGTAAAGCAAATAGATCAAATAAAACTTTACAAAGATGATTTAAAACATTATTCTTAGCATTAAACTACACGGAGATGTTCTTAAAGGTGTATTAAATTATTCGAAAACAACTAAAAACAACTTCATGTACTTGCGAACGAAGTAAAACGTTATAAGTATTCAACATGGAAACGTATTTCAAAATACATGGGCTTATAATTTTCACGTCCAAACTCATTACGGTGGTTTTAATATTAGCAATTTATTTATAATCATGATGTATTCGTATAAGGAAATTGCAAGCATGACTGAAAATTGGAAGAAAGTTTGTATTTTTAAAAGGACACCAAACTTAGGTATGGTTTAAGATATTATCTTTCCTTCTGATCCACTTTCTGAACGAGAAAATAATGTGTTTCTGTGTAAATTTGTGTTCCTTATTTTCATTTAATTGTTTGAGAAACAAACTAATTTAACACTAAGTATGATTCATGCAATTATTTTGTTTACCGGTAGATCGTGATGAAAAGAGTTGCTGTTTTATATAAAATTCATTACATAAAATATATATTATTAATTTAAATAAAAAAAATATATGAATCGTCATCAGATTTTGTGTAGTTAAAGCAAAACTATTTTTAGATGGAAGTATACACACTTGTTAAGAATAATTTGATCAAACGTTGTTCCGCTATATAAACGGCTTATAACGTATTAAGGAGACAACAATGTTTGCATTTAATGTGTATAAAGTAATGTTACAACAAAAATGCACATAAGTTTATAAGAATGCCCAAAGACTATATAGTAATGTTAATTTTCATTTTGTTATTAATTATACCACAACAATGTTATGTTTATATAAACGCTAAATGCGCAAAAAACAACCCAACTTTCTGTAATTAAAGCACACATTTTACCCTGTTTTAATACTACGTTGAAATGCAGAGCTTGGATGCGTTATTGAATATTAAAGAATAAATATGCGTTACAATATTATTTCCTTTTTGAGCATTTAAAGTCAAAGTAATTTCAAATTGCCATAATTGTGGAATAAATGCAAGGTAGGTCAGCGATAATTATGTCAGCCTATTGTACACTGTAGTATATCGAGTGCAATGAAATTAAGTAACAAACTTTAAGAGTAATTAAAAAAATCAACGCCGTAGTGATGCCGAAAAGGAGATTTTTTAGATTACTATATATAGCCCACATTCTGAATGCACTAGCTCCCCGAGGACTTAAAGGGGCCGTCCAACAGATTTTGGCATGTATTGAAGCATGTCATTGAATGCTTTATATTGATAAATTTAAACATTTTGCCTAAAATTCTCCAGTAAAAAAACAAGAATACAATTTAAAAAAGTAAAAAAAGTCACCCTCAATAGGGCTCGAACTATTGATATTTAAGAGCATGGTAAATGGTCAGTATTACTATTTCCTCAAAAATATCATAACGCAAACGAAAATTTGCGAATCTGAAACTACTTTTTTAATTTTGTCAATTTACCAATTTGTTGGACGGCCCCTTTAGTGCTACAAAATAAGTACGTTTCTGGTGGTTACGCTGTTGATTGCTATCATTGTCTCACTGGTTTGCTGTGTCGCCTTGTTTAAGTACTGTTACTTGCGCTATTTTACCAGTATTTGGTAAATACAATATTCAGAAGGTTAGTTTCTATTGAGGTCGCTTGTGTAAATTAAGCCCATTAAGAGACACTGTGCCATAATACACTCTTCTATGAGTTATCAATTCAGCAAGGTTAACTGTAAATATTAATGCTTATATTTATTGATCGTTTAATCTGTCACCTATTTGCCATCCGCATGCTAGGTATTTCTTATGTATATGTATAGAAAAGTGGATTGTAAAATAGTATACATGTTCTTTATGAAGCAGTTGTTTATCAACGTTTGTAATACACTGATAATGTGTGTAAGCATTTAATATTTTATCATAATGTTATCATCGCAACTGAAACATGTGGTCGACTTTCAACTGATTAATAATACTGGGACTAGTATATGAATACTATATCTATAATATTTATGTTATTTATATACGACATTAAATTTGTGTCACGAGCAATAGGAGCAAAATGTAAGGTATCTTATCAGTTGAGACAATTTGTAACCGTATTTGTTATCATTAATTGTTGGCAGCCTTGAGCCTTGACCTTTTCGATAACATTTGTATACAAACACGATTGACCTGGTGACAGCAGATTGTCTGCATGTCAAAACACTACGTAACACATTTAAAAGTATAGGACAAGGAAGTGGTTTTATCATATAATTGGGTAATCGGACTTGGGTAGTAGGATATGATTCATATTGCATATTTAAACCATGCCCGCTTATCAGCAGTTCGTTTAATTTTAGCATGTGCGTAAATCGCTATCGTAGATTACGATTTAATGTCAACTATATGTAATATCCTATAATGGTTAACCTAAGAGTCACATTCTCAGTGGGTCAGATAGATTAACTTTTACATAATCTACATATCTTTTGTATTAATTTATAAGTATTTGTTATTTATAAAAGCAATTGTGCATCAATAACCGACATAGGTAACCAGAAAGCATTAATAAGTTGAGGCAATAATGCATCAATAACCGACATAGTTTTCAATTCATCCAAAATCAGTAAAATGAGCGATGCTCCAGGAAATGTATTGATCTCTTCTAAGAACGGGTAACCGAAAATACAGTATACATCATAAACAGCCGCATGGTGAAACTTCGCATAAAATGACAGTAAAACGTGTGAACGTTTAAAATTAAAATACACCTAAGACTTTTAATACAAAAGAATGTAATGAAATATGACCTACATGAAAGTGCTAAAGATTGCTAATGTCAGTGACTCAAGTAAACACTTTAAAAGCAATATTATATTGCATGTGGAGATAATGAGTTATGAGTTTATATATATATATAAGATTATAAATGGACCCTTACCCTCTAAAAGATCTCACGGGTATGGACCCTTACCGTATTTGATCTTCATGCATGTCATGAAAAGTACGGTTTCAAATCAATCAATGTATTGTCCCTCGACCAATAAACTTAATCAATTAATAGTGGTTAGTGGATTTTGTTTCATGTTAATAATACGCGTTAAATAATGATGATGGTGTCGGGTGTTTATTTTACGCATGCGAAACAAATAGCATATTATTTAGTTCTATTTGAACCGTCTACCTACATTTTTTTCCCAAAAAGCAGCAGTAGCAACAACAACAACTACTACTTCTTTTACTACTACTACTGCTACTGCTGCTGCTTCTACTACTTCTACTACCACTACTACTATAACTACTACTACTACTACTACTACTACTACTACTACTACTACTACTACTACTACTACTACTACTACTTCTACTACTACTACTACTACTACTACTACTACTACTACTACTACTACTACTACTACTACTACTACTACTACTACTACTACTACTACTACTACTACTATTACTACTACTACTACTACTACTACTACTACTACTACTACTACCACTACTACTACTACTACTACTGCTGCTGCTGCTGCTTTCACTACTACTACTACTACTACTACTACTACTAGTACTAGTACTACTACTACTACTACTACTACTAGTACTACTACTACTACTACTACTACTACTACTACTACTACTACTACTACTACTACTACTACTACTACTACTACTACTTCTACTACTACTACTACTACTACTACTACTACTACTACTACTACTACTACTACTACTAATACTACTACTACTACTACTACTACTACTAATAATAATAATACTCTACTACTACTACTACTACTACTACTACTACTACTACTACTACTACTACTACTACTACTACTACTACTACTACTACTACTACTTCTATATTACTACTACTACTACTACTACTACTACTACTACTACTACTACTACTACTACTACTACTACTACTACTACTACTACTACTACTACTACTACTTCTACTACTACTACTACTACTACTACTACTATTACTACTACTACTACTACTACTACTACTTTTACTACTACTACAACAACTACTACTACTACTTTTACTACTACTACTGCTGCTGCTGCTGCTGTGCTTCTACTTCTTCTCATACTACTACTACTTCTACTACTACTACTACTCCTGCTGCTGCTGCTGCTGCTTCTACTACTACTTCTACTACTCCTTTTTTCTTCTTATTCTTCTTCTTCTTGTTCGTCTTCTTCTTTTCCTTCTTCTTCTTCTGCAACAACTAATACTACTTCTTCTGCTACTTCTGCTATTTCACTACCATAGTTTTTTCCACTACTTTAAATATTACTGTTACATACTGTTGTTACTTTCTCTCTATTCGCACATGCAATATCAGCTATAAATAATATGACCTGCCGCTGAATGGAGTATACGACAAAACTTGACTGATTATAAATGACTAGAAAACGTTGTTGTGTGTGTCTATAAATAGCAAACAGTCATACATTGATTGATCTGTAGTCTTTGGTATTTGATGGTGATTTGGTAATGGAAAGTTTACAACAAAAAAACGTTTTGCATTTAGATTATTTATAAACTGTTATGTCACCAGCTTAAAATACGATCAAGGATGATTATTTTTTTTATTTTATTTTAAATTGCAAGGATATGTATCAGTAATTTAAAAATGAATCTGGAAAGTTTTTTCATAATATTTTTTGTGTGATTGTTTTTTATTTCTTTATTACACATTATACTGGAATATTCGCAAACATGTCAGATTAACGTATTCGAACCCTCTTTGGACATAAAAATGATCGGAGTTTGCAAAAAATGGACTTTAATATTGCAATTTAAGTCATAAAAGTTTTAAATCGTGAAAATGGACCACGGGTCATCGTTAATGACAACGGTTACTCGGTCAAGATGCGACGACTTACGAGGTTTCCTGACCACAGGAAATGTCTGAGTCAGTTTTGCGGTTTTCCTAACCAATAGATTTACCTACTTCCGATGATAGCTTTTATGATAAAATGCACCACTTAATCTGAGTCACTCCGTACCGGCAAATACAAAGAAAAGGTTACATTTCCTCTGTATTATTTAAAACGACATGTCAGCTTAAACTCAAATCTTCGAGTAGCATAGTGGGGGATTAACGCCAGGGAGATGTATTTATTTTACCTGTAGATTTACGCGAATGAGGAAGTCCGGTCTATAGGTTTAAAAATAGTCGATTACATGCTCGTAAAGGTGGGTTCGATATGGTATTCCCCTTCGTTTTGTCTATGAAGTTGTAAATCCGTTATGCGTGTAATATCTGTGAAATATACTAGTAACGATTCATGAATACAACTTGAAGGTGACGAATACTTACACTTAAACATGGATAATTGTGTACGGGGACTGAAAGAGGAATTAGGTTGGTGTTTTACTTTTTATATTTTCTTACATATTACATATGTGTTGCCTACTTTCAGTTTTCTAATACTTTACTTTCATTTAAATTGTATTAATTTTTATAGTGTGTATGTTTTATCGATTGCTCTTTAAGTGACTGCTCTGGTATGTCTTTTTTAACATAATCGTTATGTTCTAATCAACTTTTATTTAATTCTATTATTAATAAGAACTTACGCAGTGTCCCACGTACTTACCGCGTTCGGACTGAGTTCAACGTATTTTACAAGTTACCAATTGAGTCGCGTTCTGAGAAATCTGGGCTTAATGCATGTGCGTAAAGTGTCATCCCAGATTAACCTATGCAGTCCACACAGGCTAATCAGGGACGACACTATCCGCCTTAACATGATTTTCGGTAAGAAGGGACTTCCTTTAAACGAAAAATACCTTAAAAGCGAAAAGTGTCGTCCCTTATTAAACATACTAACCATATCAAGGGCAACAGCATCTGATTTGGTTGTGTATGTTAGCAATATCGAGATCGGGTCACCGTTTCACGTTAACGAAATTAAACGCTGCATCCACTCCGCGTTTCTCTGTAAATATGGATTTTTTTCTTATGTATAAAATATGGAATAAAAAATAAGGTTTAAGTTTACGTTATAAATCCATCAATTCATATTTAATTTTTTTTTACCCAAATAATTTTTCGTAAAATATGCCCATTTGAATTGTATTGCAGGTTTTTATTTTCAAACGCCCATCTAATTAATTTTTCGAAGTGACGTAGTGGACAAGGTGTCCGCCTAGCGACTAGCGGGATGTCTCTGGTTCGATCTCCAGTGTTGGAGCGTTCTTTTGATATCCCCATAGACGCCAAGTACTTGTTTTACCCTGAATATGGACCGAGGGCGTTACAATAAGACGTTGGCTTTAGATGTTACTGAGCTTTAAATGTTATTGAGCTGAACAAAATAGGAGTAAACTAATAAAAACTTATTGAGTCTCCGTTCTATTCATCAAAATGAACATGACTTATTGGCAAAGTACCGTGTATACTCCTAAATGTGTGTACGAATACTAGTAACTCGTACACAAGTTATTTATCGGATGAAAGGGATAAATCTTTTATAACAAAATACATGTAGTTTCTGTAATAAATAATTAAATCAATTATGCGTCAAATGCAACCAAAGGCCTCCGGTAGCTACTTTACGTTAGACCGCACCGGAAAGTGCGCGTTTTTGACAGAAAGAAAGCTTTACTCTTTCAGTGCTGGAACCGAATTTTTAAGGCCTTTGCAAACAGTTTGGATCCAGACGAGACGCTACAGAACGTGGCGTCTCATCAGGATCCAAACTGTGTGCTATTCTGATAGTATTTTTTTTAGAAGAAAAAGCTAATTATAAAAATTCAGCAGACGACATTTAAGCAGAAGACAAATTTTCCAGCATGCAAATGGTTAATGAAAATTTAAACATTGCATGACTACTGAACATTTATAAGATTACGACGATCACGATAACGGAATAAACGAGCCGCGTTCTGAGAAAACTGGGCTTAATGCATGTGCGTACAGTGTCGTCCCAGATTAGCCTTTGCAGTCCGCACAGGCTAATCAGGGACGACACTTTCCGCCTTTATGGTATTTTAAGTTTCAATGAAGTCCCTCCATACCGAAAATCAAGTTTAGGCGGAAAGTGTCGTCCCTGATTAGCCTGTGCGGACTGCACAGGCTAATCTGGGACGACACTTTAAGCACATGCATTAAGCCCAGTTTTCTCAGAACAATGCTCAAATGAACGACGGGGGATTTACCATTAGTGATAAGGGTGCAAATGCAAAAAAACTAAGAGCCGGATTCGTGAAGCAATTAACCAATTACAGCGATAAGGGTTCTTACGCAGAAAGCCATAGTTTATGTATAGTCTTGTACAGACTCAGAAGTGTGCATTGTCTGATATGGCGATGTGTCGTTTTCCTATTTTTCTTGCGCTCGCCGTCATAACACGATCCGAATGTATGGAAATCTTGCCTGCAGGTTGTATTTTGATAGTAATTCTTGATGCAAACGGGTATCATTTGTGGTAATGTGCAGTTTTATGAACATATTAACAGTTAGAACATTGACTAATTGCTTTCATTAGAGACCACAGGTAGTTAACATGCATATTTGAATCATAATTAAAATTAGGAGAAACATGAGTAGAAGCAAATCGCAAACAACGATTATTTCTTTGAGTAACAGTTTGACACATTTATTATATCTGTGTTCTTTCAATAATTAAAAAATATTCCATATATTAAAGTTGTGTACAGTAAATTCCTTTTACCATAATTTAAGAAAAATACGAAAATATGTAGACAAGTCTATTTAATTACCGGAATTATTTTCTTATCGTAGGTATGTGTCGCATGATGATGTATTTAATTCCCAAAACACATTAACAAAAAAACAACACATTTTTAACAGCATTTACAGTCGTTTTGAAACGAAAGTGTAACTTAAATTTAGCTTTTATAAGATAGGACATGGTTGCTTAAATAGACATATCGTTTTAACCCAGTTATGCCTAGCGTCTAGAAAAAAGGGTTTTGCAAACAGCGTAGACCCAGATGAGACGCCGCATGATGCGGCGTCTCATCAGGGTCTGCGCTGTTTGCTTAAAGGAATTTCTGTAAAAAATATTCTTAATATAGAAATAAATATACTACACATCCCTTATTTTGGAAATAAATTGATCCAATTTAGAAGGATGGGAGAGTCCACTAGGCATAAATGGTTTAATTAATGGAATAAACGTCAGAATCAACGTGTAAGCAAAAACGTTATTCGCTTTTAATTGACGTTCGCGAATTGGTTTTCTTAAATCGAATAAGGCGTGCAGCTATGCGGAATGTAAAATCAGTTTTTACGGATATCAGTTTAAAGCGAGACAATGCGGTTAATTTAGCTCATCTTCGATAAGAGCAAAATTTCCCTCCCGACTAAACAATTTATATATAGTAACAACTGATAATGAATAGTTTCGATTCGGGATAACGGTTGTAGTATATAAATTGTATACTGTATAAATACCTGTTATTTGTATTGAATGATAACATTGTTTATCTAGCTACATTAAGTGTGTTGAGTAATGCTTAATGCACGAGCTACTCTGCCTTTTAAAATGTACTCTCTAGTTCACACAGGTGAAATATTTTTAGCGATTATTTTGGTATTTCTTTATAAATTTTAAACGCTTGTGGATGTACATTAAGTAATATTTTTATTGTGAATCTTTAGGGACGGTGTTTACGAGGTTGCATAGTACGAAGCTGTTTATTTTCTTTTTGTACACTATGAAACGCTTGATAGAAAAATTGCAATACGTGTTTTAGTCGTACTTGTTGCGCAGCAATTAGCCGAACTAGACATGTACATAAATAGTTGCAGAATGCTGCATCGGTGTATATTGTTAGTTTTAATAAAGTTATGACAATTATATTTTAAGATGCAGTATCATTAAACTATAAACAGTTTTAGGAGTTCACAAAACGCGGAGAAAATACGCTTTTTGTTTAATTAAATTTTCAACATTGCGACATTGTTATATTATTACAAAATAATCCAGTGTTTTTTAAGGAAATAAATTAGTTTTCCGAAACTTTGAATGCGATCCGTTGTATCTTGACATGTTATAATTTTTACTTTATTTATTTTGCACGGCTTTTATTTCTTTAATTTCAATCTTTAAAAGTGAAAGACGAAATAGTGGTATGGCTTACACACATATTAGAAGTCATTATTATTTACAATTAAAAATTGAACATGTAAAGTTTTTGCAATTCGTGTCAAGGTTTCAACTGATCTCAATTATTGGATTATGTCATTATGTCACAACGCTTTTAATAACTCGCTTCTTTTTCCAACTTTCAGAAAATCTCTAAAAATACATTTGCACTTACATTCGAACGCTTATCAAATTGTATTGAATGTATTGTTATTTAATGAAGTGAAATTTGATAACAGCGTGGGGTATACGAACATTACCAACGTGATCATATTTAAAACAATAAATAAAAGTACTGTATAAAGTTTTAGCAAAAAGCTTGTATAACAACAGCTATTTCGTTGTTCATTCCTAAACTGTCCTTTTACTTACATGGGTATCATGCATATTTAAATATAGATAGTAGAGAATAAGCATAAACTTTCCAAATAACTTCAAATTGAAACAAATCTTCGACATTTTAAAACTTGAGGATTTGGATAATGTATTATTATGTTACCTTGCCGGGATTGTGTTTAACGAAAAATTGCTTCGATTTAACGAGATAATGTAACTAAGGTCTAATGAAATAACACAGCAGCGTATCACTTATTATAGCTGTTTTTTTGCAAATGTTTTGAGAAAGAAACATGCTTTGCAGATTAAAATATAACGCACTTTAATTTTCAGGACTAGTTAAACACTGCAATCACATACATACAAGCTTTATAACTAAATAAGCTTAAAACATCATTTTGATCAAGAGTTTACTATTTTTCAGAGCCATTAAATTTGCAATTATCCCACGGAGAACCACATGGTCACCGGAAGTTTGAAAAGATTCAACCACGCATGAGCTCGTCTTCGTTCCACTCCCCTGACCACTTCCGGTCGGATGTAGGCCTACACTCACCCCACCACAGTCCTCAAATCTACCCCGTGCAAATGTATCCATTATTTACAGGTCACAACGGGCCACGCGATGATCAGGTGGAAAATAACCTCAAGGAGAAACGTAAGAACTTTTCAACATCACGTGACAGCTCGGGCAGTCACCATAACCAGTTAAATGAAGCTGAAGAGGCAGCGCCGTCGAAGGGGAAATTGTCGATAACCTCGAGAATGTCGATTATTATTGTTGGACTGCTTGTTATTCTTTGCTGCGTTGTATCTTTTGCCGCCCTGATCATGAACATCCGTCACCAAGTCACGATTTCAAACCTGCTCACGACGACCGAGACTTTGCGCAGTGCGCTTGCGAAGGCGGAAGATCGATCGAATTTGTGTCTGCCGTGTGCGGATCTTTCGTTGGGGCCATTCCCGGAAAATACACCGGGACTCGATGAGCTTCTGAAACGCGATGAAGACGGGCATCACATTTGCTGTGCAAAAACGTCTCACCAAACGTCAGTGTTCCTGAATTTGGTAAGTTTTGTTTGTTTTTACAAGAATGACATTTACATGCGCATTATTTTGTGTATCAAGACGATCGCTCTGTATTTAGCATATGCGTAAAGTGTCGACCCAGATTAGCATGTGCAGTCCGCACAGGCTAATCAGGGACGACACTTTCCGCTTTTATGGTATTTTTAGTTTCAAGGAAGTCAATCCTTACCGAAAATCAAGTTTAGGCGGAAAGTGTCGTCCCTGATTAGCCTGTGCGGACTGCACAGGCTAGTCTGGGATGACACTTTAAGCACATGCATTAAGCCCAGTTTTCTCAGAACAAGACTCATATACTAATAGACAATACTGTTTTCTTTTACAGTTCGCAAAAAGAAAGCAGGAGGAAAAATGTGCTCAAGGTAAAATATCTAAAGATTTTCAAATGCATCTATTATAGTATATCAACCTTACTTTAAATGCAGAACATTTCTTATTGTTAAAATGGTCAATTTCCATATAAATTGCACAAATGCTACCAAATTGAATTATTAAACCTTAATTTAATTATTATTTACATAATATGCTAGTGATTAGAAGTGTTACGTAATTTCTTTGCTTATGGTTGTATTTCTAATCAATTCATTTGAACATAAAACAAAAAAAATCTTTCAATAGAGTTAATCAACTCGGAGACCAAGCCGTCTGCATTGTGCAATCCTTCCGGTACTGCTGGCTCTCCGTCCATTCCCACAAATGGTAACTCATTCGGCAACATATCAGCGCACCTGCAGGCCGGGACGCAGCCGTCAAATCTAGGTGAGGTTACAATACACGTAACTTTATCGGGGAACACTGTGCTTTATTAACCTATTTATGCCTAGTAGACTCCCCCTCCTTCAAAATTTGATCATTTTTCCAAAATTAGGGATGCCTAGTATATTTATTTCTATATTTAGAATATTTCGTACAGAAATTCATTTAAGCAAACAGTGCGGCGTCTCATCTGGGTCTACGCTGTTTGCCAAGGCCTTTTTTCTAGATGCTAGGCATTAATGGGTTAAGCTAGCGAATGTCTGAATTTACATGAGGTATCATTAATTTAAACCTGACGAGTAAGCTTTCAAGATAACTACCTGATTTGTTAAACGCGAAACATTAAAATTGCACCACGACGACATTAAAATACCCTTTGATTCTATCGATTTCACACTTCCCGGTTATCACGTTTCTTATTTCAACATTTTAACTGGAAAACCAGTAATGTATGCGTCAATATTCGGTAATATCTGTAATAAATATCTTAAAGAATAATGGTTTCACGGATTTTATTTCAATCTTTATTTTCAATAGAATAGAACGAAATTAGTTTGAAGGACAATCAACTATCGTTTGAAAAAAGTCGCTTAATACATATAGTATGCTTTAATTAAATGAGGAAGTCCTGACACCTCAAAGCAGCTTATATAGATATAGACGAAAGTGCAACACGATATTGTTTTGTCTCAGATATTCAGTAGAAGTGTTATTTTTTCTTCCAGTCGGAGACGTTCCGATCCGGAATTGGAGTATCGGCCCGGTCGCGCCTGGAACTCACCTCACCAACATACAGCTCTCCCATGACAACCATTCCCTAGTCATTCCGGAGTCCGGCCGCTACTTCCTGTACAGTCAGGTCGGTTTCCTCATCTACTACAAGCAAGACCAGCAAGACACGCTGCTTGATCCGCAGGATCGCTCGCAGTCGCTGTTCCACTCCGTCTACCGTTACAACGTCATCTATCCCTTGGGCGACCAGGAACTGTTGCGAAGTGACGTCACACAGTGCTGGGAACAGAAGAAAGACTACGGACGGTACACGAGCTACGTCGGCGCCTCAGTCCAACTCAATAAGGGCGATCTGATCTATGTTAAAGTCTCTAAAATCCAACTCCTTGCCCAGGGAGAAGCCGGAGTAACATATTTCGGTTTGTTCAAGATAGGTTGAGAACCAATAGATGACATTTCCAAGGGTTTTAATCTATTGTCATGTGTTCATATTGACAAACGGGCTTCCAATCATTTTTGACATTGTGCTTTATATGGGCTGGTTCCCAAAGTGATGGAACGTTCGCTGGTTTTCTAATATATACTGTTTCTGGTTTGTTGGTTATTTACATTTCGTCAGCTCGAAGCCTGTTGAGGACAGGAATATTCCCGACCTGACTGAACGTGTCTCGTAAAAAGCAGCCACGCCGGGAGTTAAGCATATCCGGTCACGTGCTCAGTAGCGTCCGAACTTCATGCGATAATACCGTCGTTGCATATCTCGTCACGTCCGCTAAAGAGACCATATTCTTGGAATGACACTGGTATGACATGTCCGGTCACTTGCCTGCTGAACAAACAATGCAATATTCGGTACAAGACAACTATCCACCGGGTGAGAATATACAGATCGTCCTATTATGGTTCGCGTTCTTTGGGACATTGCAGACGCGATGGTAACCAGTACGATAGAACTTATAATACTTAGTGAACATTCTGCTCCGTCGAAGCGAGAAATGCCAAATGAATGACTTTACCAAGTGCCTTTTGAGAAACAATGATGCCATACTACATAAGTTTTCCATTTTTAACTGTTGCTCAAATTTAAATGTTGTGCAAAATTGTGGACATTCATTGATCCGCGTCATGCGAAATGGGGTCTTATGAGATGTGAGGCCAGCATAGCTCTAGACAAGCCTTCGCAATCGCGTAGTTAGGTCAGGGGCTTCCGCGTCCGCATTTGGCGTAAGATCCATTTTCGCATGACGCGTCTCAGATATGTATATAGCTTGATAAATATTTTATAAGTTTATTTATGTATTTTAGGTAAGCTACCTGTGATATATTTTTTCAGTGTTGCTACGATGCTATGTTGTGCTTCTGTTATTGAAAAATGTGATTTTATTGTGTTCAATGTTAAAATGTTACAATGGTCATATACGAATTTTCAGCTGAAGTCGTATTTCACGCATATAAAATATGCATACATCTATGAACATGTTTGTATATGTTCTATTTATTCAAACTCATTACATTCATAGTGTACACGTTTATTTTGATAAAGTCCTTAATATGTTGAACATTTTAATTATTTCAAAACCATTTGTAAACATAATTATAATTTGTTTTCAAAAATGTACTAGCATGAAGTAAATCAAACATGTTTTACATGCATATTTCGTTCGTAATCAACAGTATAGAAGCATTATTAAAAAAAGCATCTTTCGAATCGTGTTATACATGGTTGTGTTTATGATTATTATGTTATATTCTTGTAGATAACTTATCACGGATTCAAAGACGATAATTATATTGTGAGAATTACTAAGCTGTTTGCTGTACATTTATTCAAATAAGCAAAATGCATATTGGGGTAAGATAATAAAGGGAGTAGTGTCATTTAAGTAACAGCATGTATTCTCGCATTGAATACATAAAAATACGAGATATCTGGCGTAACTAAATATATAAAAGTGAACAATTGTTGTTAACTACTAGTATTTGGATGACTATTGAGTCGTGTTTTGAGAAAACTGAGCATAATGCATGTGCGTAAAGTTTCGTCCCAGATTACCCTGTGCAGTCCGCACAGGCTAATCAGGGACGACACTTTCCGCCTAAATTGGATTTTTGCTAAGAAGATACTTCATTTAAACGAAAAATGTCATAAAAGCGGAAAGTGTCGTCCCTGATTAGACTGTGCGGACTGCACAGGCTAATCTGGGACGACACTTTTCGCACATGCATTATGCCCAGTTTTCTCAGAACGCGACTCATTTGCTCAGTCTCATGTCAACGTGCTTAGCAAAGATTAACAAGAAACAAAGTATCGTTTTCAATACTAAACATTATGGATGAAAATACTGTACATCTATGTCACGAGTCGTGTTTTGAGAAAACTGAGCATAATGTATGTGCGTAAAGTTTCGTCCCAGATTACCCTGTGCAGTCCGCACAGGCTAATCAGGGACGACACTTTCCGCCTAAATTGGATTTTTGCTAAGAAGATACTTCATTTAAACGAAAAATGTCATAAAAGCGGAAAGTGTCGTCCCTGATTAGACTGTGCGGACTGCACAGGCTAATCTGGGACGACACTTTTCGCACATGCATTATGCCCAGTTTTCTCAGAACGCGACTCATTTGCTCAGTCTCATGTCAACGTGCTTAGCAAAGATTAACAAGAAACAAAGTATCGTTTTCAATACTAAACATTATGGTTGAAAATACTGTACATCTATGTCACGAGTTTTATTGAGACTTGTCGATTTTGATTAATATTGACAACATTTATCTACGCTAATTAAATTATGAATTCTTATTTTTCGATTTTACAGTTTTGTTGGCAATAAAAGAAATGATAATTCATGTTATGTAAATTACGTTATGTTTATTTTTGTATGTATTTGACTTTTTGTATAACAAAAAACTCAAATTAAATCAATAAACATTAAACAAAGTTTATTGTTTTGTCTTATATATTGTTTGCCTACATCTACGTTGGTGTGTATTGGTTTGCAAATTTCGGTCGGTTTGTATGTCGCTTTGGTGGTCTGCAGGCAACATTTTTACTATATAATCACAATTCATTATTACATATAAAAGACGTGCGGCCTTTGAATTTCATAGAAGTAAATTTCAGCTCAAACGAAAGACTTTAAACCTTGTGTCAAAGCTATAAAAAAAACAACCTTTAACACATTCGGTACCCCTCGCAGATTATCATAATCGTATCCGAAATTTGACGGAAAGGGCCGAGAATGTGCGATTGCCTTAAACAAAGAGAAATACGTATATGTGTGTGTTCAATCTCCACGCAGAGTTGTCGTTCCTTACTGTCACATACAACTCTGCGAAAGGCTCAGCCCTCCATTTTGTCTATAAAATAGATAAAACCGAACAAACGCATTCAATGTATATTTGATTGGATATTTAAGATCGCATGCATTAAATTAAGAAATATGACTTTTAAATGTACGATAAATCGTGCAAAAACTTGCGAGTTTTTATGCAACTCTTTGGAACTAATTTATTGCCCATTTACGCAGATGGAATCATTCCACGCACTTCACAAATGTAAACAATTGAACATATTTTTTTGAGTGACGTTAGGAATTGCTTCGACGTGTGTATGTATGTTGGTTTCTTAACATAAAAAACCATATCAATTTTATAATAATGAATTAAGACTGATATAAGATATAAGATATCATGGTATGAGATGGTTTTCTTTAATGCAGTGAATGCAATGTAACCGTCGTGTAAGAGATTGTTTAGTATTCTGTAACCTCAATGATAAACGCTTGGAATGATCATGACATAAATGAGACGTATTCATAACAATAGTCCGTTCTGAGCCCAACACAGAGGTGAATGTAATGTTACCGTCGTGCAAGAGATTGTGTGTGTTATGTCGAGAACGTTCGAATTGTGTCCCATTGTTTGGAAGTAGGTTCTTTCAATAAATAACAAACCACGAGCCATCAAATGTTTCTGTCCTGCTGTTGCAGCTGAAGTTTCAATTTATGAAGATTAATGTTCGTTCTCTTATAAACAAAAGAAACACTTTTTATCTTATTTTGTACAATTAACGAGAACGTGAAGATGAGGCTGAGGTGTTTCTGTTTAAGCATTTCATGTGAACATATATGAACAGGATTCGTTAATAAGAAGAAAATACATGTTTGTTTCATGTCATTTAAATATTGCTTCACAACATTATTTAGGATCTTTTTCGTTTTATCGTTTTAGAAATTGTAATACTAGTTATAAATTTGTCTAATTTTGTATTACAATTTTGGGTTCACTACTCATCCTATATTCAGACAAACGTCCGATTGGTTTTAAAGTTTCATTGTTATGGATACGTACCTGTTCTTCATACTTGATTTATTAACGCCGAGAGATCAATGACACATATTATATTAAGCAATATATACTACTAACATTATAAACACCTTTCGTTACCCAAAGTAGCTCTTCATACTTAATTTATTAACGCCGAGAGATCAATGACACATATTTTACAAAGCAATGTATATTATTAAATTATAAAAACCTTTCGTTAACCAAAGTAACTCATCAATTTTTAATTCATTAACGCCGAGAGATCAATGGCACATACTTTACAAGCAATACATAATACTAAATTACAAAGACCTTTCGTTTACCACATGTGCAGCAACGGTAGCCAAATTTTTACACAGTGTTCACTGACCTTATTATACTAATTTTGTTGTCAGACAAGCGTGTCTAATTTTGTACCTCCAGTATTTATCTGTTAATTGTGTCGTGAAGTAATGAGCTCATCTAGCCGTTGTGGTATTGAACTAGGTTCATTTGTTATGTAATTCAATATCGTGTGAAGTTATTGAACTGAGTATTTAAGTGAGGTAAGACGGAAATCTGATAACATTCATGTTTTATATCCGAAAACTTCCCATAGTAATATATGACTCATTTTTAGAACGCATTCATAGAAGGTTTTCCAATCGGCGTTAAATTTATATTGCTTACATAGATATGATTGTCATGACATTGTACCAAACACTTTTTTTTAACTAGAGATGTTTGTAAAAAAATGTTTGCCTTCCACTTGCAGGCAAATCGTCAATATGTGGAATTAGGATTTTAGTATTAAAGCCCCATGTGATGATTGGATGATTACAGGTAAAAAAAATTCTCTAGAATCGTGCGTACTTGTTGACCTCAAAATCAGAAGGTCCCTGTCTGTTCTCCCAATGTAACCAGCGTATTGATCTGATCATCGTGGTTAAATTTGATAAGTTGCTGGACAGAATTTAAAGGGGCCTTTTCACGATTCTGGTAAATTGACAAAATTAAAAAAAGTTGTTTTAGATTCGCATATTTTCGTTTAAGTTATGGTATTTGTGAGGACATAGTAATACTGAACATTTACCATGCTTTAAAATGTCCATTAAATGCATCTTTTGACGATTTGAAAACCTGAAAATTATAAAGCGTTGCCACGCGAAACGATTTAATAATTTGGAAAGTTCTGTTGTTGTCGTTATATTTTGAGAAACTACGAGGATTGCTTATATGAAGTAAAAAATACATGCCCTCATAACATGAGCACGGATGGCCGAGTGGTCTTAGTGGAATACGTTTTACTCTAGGACTCCAGGGGTCAGTGGTTCGAGGGTTACTTTTTTTAATTTTGTTAATTGTATTCTAGTGTTTTTTTTTACTGGAGATGTGTAGGTCAAATGTTTAAATTTATCAATATAAAGCATGTAATGACAAACTTCAATACATGCCAAAGTCTGTGAAAAGGCCCCTTTAATACTGAATACCCAGTTTCCATGACCTTTGACATGTTGCTTGTTTACATCAAAATCACGTGGCATCTTTGTTACCTCCCCTGTAACCATCATACCAATTTGCATGTTCTATATATTAGGGAAATACAATCTATAGACCAACCAACCATCCGACCGACCGACCGACTAAACGACTTACCTATGGAAGGACAGTTGAAATGCAAAATACATCCGTTCTTCGAAGGGGCTCGGGCATTCTTACTGAATTACGTAAGTTTCTATTTATATAAAATGATCGAATAAGCCTTCGATATCAAATCCTGGTCGCTTTCAATCAAATCACACCGCTTACACAGCATTCGGTGAATACCATGTTAAAAACAATACCAAACACTTGTTTAAATACAATGCACTTTGGTTTGATGTAAGCACATATATCTGACCTTGAAATAATAAACATGCCAATTAAATGGTATTTTTTTAGATATCTTTTTAGTTGCAGAGTCCAATATTTATATTCGGGCATTCGTACCATGAATTGTAACCATTTTTTGGAAACTTCTTCTTTTTTTTTAATGTAATCTAAATTTAATTTAATTTTAACAAAAATAACTCTGGGAATGTTAAAGCTTGCATACTCAGCATTTTTTACATTTTAAGTTTTAAATAGTGCTCACTTTGCAATCATATCAGTAAGAAAGTAATGAACATTTATTTCGTTATAATATTAACTCGCTACGAATTTTCTCAGAGGGAGCAGCAATTTTTTGATCCCGCTACAAATTGTGCAGCGAGTAAAGTCGAGATTGAATAATTGTATTTTCAGACATACCCACATATAACATTCGTATGCACAAATGTTTATTTCTCCAAACAATAGTGAAAATTCTTCCAATCGTATGTCTTGTAAGTAATTAGTAAATATAAGATGTGCAGTTGCAATATCAGATGCAATTATGTATTGCCTTCATAACTAACCATGTTAACCAGCTCATAACGCTATCGTCCAATTTCTATCTTCTACCATTACTTATAAATTGTATAATGCATACATAATGTAGGCTATGAGCTTGTATAAGCTTAACTGCTGAATAAATGTTGTTTTTGTTGAATAAAAGAGTCGTGTTGGAAGGGTAGAGGCGCCTGATGCAAATGAGCCTCGTTCTTTTAACCCATTTATGCCTAGTGGACTCTCCCATCCTTCTAAATTGGATCAATTTATTTTCAAAATTATGGATGTCTAGTATATTTATTTCTATATTTAGAATATTTCTTACAAAAATTTCTGTAAGCAAACAGCGCAGACCCTGATGAGACGCCGCATCATGCGGCGTCTCATCAGGGTCTACGCTGTTTGCCAAGGCCTTTTTTCTAGACGCTAGGCATAAATGGGATTAACGTAGGTCATCCAATATTAGTATATGCAATCCGCACAGGCTAATCAGGGACGACACTTTCCGATTCAACTGGATTTTTGTCAAGAAGAGTCTTCCTTTAAACAAAACCCCCAGATTAAAGCGGAAAGTGTCGTCCCTGAAAAGCATGTGCGGACTACACAGGCTAATCTGTTATGTCACTGTACGCATATGCATTAAACCCCCTTTTCTCAGAGCGCGTTTTGTATATTCCAATCTTCAAATTTACATTCCAATCATTTAGAGACAATGTCTATGTCGTTGCAATGTTCTATTATACATCTACACATCGTAGCTCTACTCTGAGCGCAACCAAACACGGTTTTTGACTAATGTAAATACGTTTTTAAACCTGTGTGTATTTTTATCAAATTATATAATACATATAAGAATTTAATGCAACAATACGAAACAGGATTTTTGGTTCGGAAAGCGACAACCATACCAATGTTTACATTCATGCTGCCATTGCATGCAGTTATCGCAATTATGGACTTTGCATATTTAACAACTGTGTTGAGCAGCTCAACATTTTATTTGTAGTTTTCAAACAGCATTAAACAGGAGACAGCTGGAACGATGCGCCCAATGTTCGGTGTATACATGTACACTATTACTATTGAACTTGGCCGTGAAATTGTTATCAGTACCACTTACACCATGGTTTTTGTTGAGTGAATGTCGTCACATTGTTGTAAAATATACTTTTCTAGTCGGAAATTATATGTCTTACACACATATTTGATGAATAAATCAGATTCCATCATCTCGGAGGCCGAGTAGTTTGCATTTAGAAACGGTGTGACACTTCCAAGAACTTCTGGTTCACCGTTCGTTCCCGCAAATGACCACTCATTCGCCAACATATCACGCATCTGTAGGCAGGGATACAGCCGTCAAATCTAGGAGAAGGATGTACAAATCTTTGTAAATATTAGCTTTTAACATTTATGTATTGCTTTAATAAGCAAAACTCTATTATTGATACTATGGCTGTAACATTTATTTAACATCACCATTAAAACACCACAACAATTGTAAATACATTTGTTTTTCTAACTGTTTCTGTAGTTAAACACAATTAAATTTTTAAACTGTAAAACGTTCTAAAAGAATAACAAGTATATTCAATGTATTGATTTTAATTTATGCTAACCAATAACATTATGTTGCTACAAATACACACACAAATTACGATATGCAAACATAATGCTTTAAGTTACATGAATTTACGTTGTTAACTGGTAAATTTACATTTCAATGCACGATACTAGTATTATACATTTTCTGAAGCAGATAAAGCAGAGACTGGTCTAAAAGAGCATTTAATGATTTACATGTCAATAGCATTTATATATTGACAAACTTGTTTGATTCATTACTTCCGGTTGTAATCACTGTTTAGTTGAGTCTTAAAGTAATAGACGATTTTACCCGTTGTATTATGTTCGATTGCTTCATACTGCCATTACTTCCCTAGCTACGAAACTTTGTTTTGTAGCATTAAAAAAGAGCAGGTGGGATTTATATCGGATAGCTAGTGTATTATTTACTCGACCTTGATGTTATGCATTAATCAAACGTCGAGTATGTTTCATGGAAGGCCACCATGATATCGCTATAAAGCTAGTAATGACATCTACTCTTTTACAAAACAGACACATAATTGCTTTTTGATTACTGAATAACTTAAATATGTATTTATAGTGGAAACACTTCCTTGTTGCTTTTCAGCCAATCGCACCGCTCCCAAGTCTTTTGGGGATATGTTTGAATCACAAACAGTTCGTGTTTATACACGTGGTAAATTTAACATGAACGAAAGGTGATTTTATAACAATCAAAGAGGTGAATCATAACACAATTTAAATTAAACTTAATATATCAAATTATACAAGACGCTTGTCAATTTAGGTAATACAGTAGACTCTCTGTAAACCGGACGGTCTCGGGACCGGCCTGATCGTCCGGTTTTCAGAGAGTTCCGGTTTACCAAGAGTATGCATATTGCCGAAATATACATGGTATGCATTGTGTACAGAATCACATAAAAATAAAACAAACCATATACATTTACATGTACCATGTGATAACTGTACGCAGGTACTGATGATGTTAATTGCATTCTTAAAAAATGTGTTTTTAATCGATTAAAAGCAAAAAAATTTCATACCAACTTGTTTTGATTAATCCCAAAGTGAGCGTGGTGCTTAATACATGTACGTACGTGGCATTTGTCATATAGGCGAGTGACGACACAAATAAGATTGTTGAAGATACACGATTTATTATTAAATACATACATACATGTACCACATTTCATAAAACATACACACAAGCAAAAAACAGCGTCATAATTATTTTTTAAGATATTCATAATCTCAAAACCTACTAATTCTTGAAGTTACGATTTCACGAAAAAATCCAAGATCACTCTCTGCTTGAAAGCACATTTCTCTATTACGATCATATTTTCTGCAATGTTCCTAACTCCTTACTCTAACGTAAGCTCTAAAGTAAACCTAGTGGTATTATAACTATTACACTGTAGAAACAGGCCAGGGCTTGGGATATACCTATTCCTGAGGACACGTCTTGCTTCGTCTAGTGCTGGATCGTAAGAGACCGTGAAAAGCAATTTGTATACCCCACTTCCGCAAGAGTGAGGGTAAAACCCGTACTTACCATACCCGCCCGTACCGTACTGGATACGTCACAACACTCCCCCCAACTTTATGAAAAAAGGACCTTACCAAGACTGGGGGTTATCTGCATGAGGGGGTCAGCAACTACAAGTCGCTCCACAGAGATGGTCCCTCTACCAGATGCGGGTTTCTCTCAAGTACTGTTTTCACTCCCTTAGTCCGTGGTCAGGATTTTCCCAATTAGAGCTATTAGCCCTAATTCTGGCCGTCTTCTTTGTCGCAACTGCTTGGATTCTGTTGCTTTTCAGTCATGAGCCACAGACCCAATGACTTCTACTTTACTGGATTGGATAAATACCCAGCGAGTTATAAACCCAGCTGGAAACCAATAGATGAAGTGCTTTCTTGGAAAAGGCTTAATTCTTCACTCTGTAAGTATCCGGCGAGTTATAAACCCAGCTGGAAACCAATAGATGAAGTGTTTTCTTGGAGAAGGCTTAATTCTTCACACTGTAAGTATCCGGCGAGTTATAAACCCAGCTGGAACCCGCTAAATGAGGACCAGTGAGCTTAAAGCCTGACTGACCTCTACTGGGACTGGTACAGATGTTTCCCATTGGCCACGGAGATTTCCAACACATGTTCCACAGTAGTTCCTCGAAGTGCTGCCACCGCCTCGGCCACTGTGGATATCTGGCTGGGTGACGATACTCTGGATCCAGGTGCTGGAAAATAAGGAGCATCCGTCTCCAGGAGAAGGCGACTATCTTCGACATTTTGTAGAGCCGCGATCTGGTCCGGAGAGAATGTCCTAACCTTGTTGGTGAACCCAAAGTATGTCCGTGGGAACCCCTCTAGCCACCGATCCTGGACATACCTGTTGCCAGTGAAGCAATGCAGATGTATCGGATGATGCGTCCGCACATACCTCTTCAGGACATGGAGGAGCAAGAGAAACGCTTCTGTACCGCAATCCCCCTCCATTCCACGGCAGTGAATCACTAGCACATGTCTATCTTCCAAGAACGGTAACATCTTCTCCAACATCTCGACTTGATATGCCCAGTACTTCATGGGCTCTGAGTGATCAAGTCCAACCTCCCCAAAAACCGCCACGCGAGGATTCGCTAACAGGTTCTGGAACCTTCCCACTGCCTGATTAACCCGAACAACGCTATAACGCGCATGACGTGGATGGATACCCACCCCAACGGAGATGTATTGCGGCAAATCACGCAGGTGCTGATCCGTCGGGTAGGTTTCTGGGTCACAGTAGATAGAGACGCCCCCTACAAGGGATGTTCGCCTACTCTCCTCTACCGGAACTGCATCCATCATGTCCTGCATTCCCCCTTGCTGAAGCTGTAACCTGTGCAGTGTCCTGTCAAGGTGGAAATGGGCGTCAAACGCTTCAGGATACTTAGGCTGGATTGGTATGGCCTCGGCAACCGGCTGTGCATCTTCAGGGGCCTGGAAGTTAAGTACCCAATAGGCCCTCTCTTCCTCTGATAAACTAGCTGCAAGGAGTAACAAGACCTTCCAGTGCAGTAGCGCACCAACAGAGTTGCACGGTACCAAGGTAACTTTCTCTGGAATAGGCTCATGAAGGAATTTACAAAACTCCTTCATAGCTGCCTCCTTCCGCTCCGAGATTGATGTGTTGTCCAGTGTGCTAAGCATCTTCTGCACCACAACAAACGCCACCAACTCATCCAGCGTAACTGGTTTACCTAAAAGCCATCTTCCCGCCTGACTTAGTGCACTCCTCCTCCCTCTGAGTAATCGCTCATCAGTAGAATCCAGCGTTTCGCTGAATATGGAAGGGATGTGCACAATAAAAGCATGGGCTTTTAAATACTTCGCCCTCTCCATACAACCCGGCACCCAGCATGTCTTTTCCATCCCGCGATTCCTACGTTTCTTCTCCCCCTCCCGGCGCTCTTCAGCCTTCTCTTTGGCGTGGGCAAGGAGATCGCAGGTCTTAACCCTTTTAAGCACTGGCATGGAAATTACCAACTCTTCTCCCTTTCCCACCGGAAAATTCCTTTTCAAAATCCCCACTGGGTACTCCGGGTTTTTTATCTTTACTGTACGAGCAGGCTCCACATCCCGATGACTATAAACCTTCGGACGTGAGTCCGCCCACTGGACCCGATGAGGCCGATCCTCAGAAGAGCTACAAGCCCCTTCTGACCTTGCACCTGTCTGGAGTGATGTCCGTACAGAGTACTCCGGGTTCTTCATCGGTACATGGCGAACGGGCTCCTCCACATCGCGACGACTATAAGTCTTCGGACGCGCACCCGCCGACTGGAATCGAGACCGGTCCTCAGAAGAGCTAGAAGCCCCTTCTGAACTTGCCACTTGCACTTTCTCTTTCAGGAGAGTTGACATTCTTGAAACATCCAGGGTGGAGCTACAAGCCCTCACCGCTGTTTTGTCCTGCAATTCAGAAGTACGGTCCTTGGGTGGACTACCAGTCACAACCGTGCCGTCAACTTCCATGGGCTGGGCCTCTGTAGGGCGATCCGCGGTCGGACTACAAGTCACCACCGTTTCCTCTTCCATGGGCTTGGCCTCCGTACTTGTGAAATCTGCCTCTCATACTCCTGAAATAAGGAAATTATTTCAGGAGTATGAGAGGCAGATTTCAGGAGTCGAGGCGACCTACGAGGACTTCCTGCTGTACTGTTACTGTTAACGGGTGAGGCCAACAACTTTTCCTCATCCAAATCCTCATAGTCCAAGACTTCATCCTCCCCCGGTGCTTGTAACAATTCTGCTACTTTAGGGTATCGGATATCCCTCTGTCCCCTAGTTGGATCATATTCCTGCTGTTTGGGTGGAGGTAATGATGGGAGCTTCCATACGTGAGAACTTATCCAATCACGGCCGACCAGCTGGTACGTCTCTAGTGACTGTGCAGTTTCCTTCAGCCAAGCGGTGTTAGGCTTTACGTTCCGCCGTCCAGGCTTGTTTGACTGTGATTTCACCAGAGCTACCATCCGGCTGACCACTCCCAATAAAAGCTCCACTTCCTTTTTTCCTCCACAACAACTTGGACACAATGCCAGTTTCTTGACAAACTCTCCTGCCGGTCTATACACCTGACCACGACTAAGGTAGTCTTCAGCTACCAACAGAAAATCTTTAGTGGATTTAGCTGATGCCATATCTGCTGATAGAATCTGAAACAGAAATTCTAAATTAGCATCTTAACATTTTTGTTTACAGGCCCTGCACGTGTATTTATCTATTTCAAGCGCCTCTGTCGCCGTTACATTGACACATGATCCATGATACCACTCCTCACAGAAATCACACTGAATCATGAATCTACCGCTATACGGCTTCCTGCAAACACAGTACTCTTTATTATCCACTTCACTTTCTTGTTCTGGAGTTCCGGATGTCTCTCCCCTTTTAATTTTGGCAATCCATTCTGGGAGACTGCGATCTCTACATGGCATCATCCTATCGTGGTTTACTATCGATACAGAATTGCGCAAACGTACCTGATACAGGTAAGCCGACAACTTCTTAACGATAACCGCTGGGCCTTTCCAAGGTGAACACAACTTACGAGCCTTGCCCTTCAGAGTTGCAGTATCTAAAAGATATATTACATCTCCTTCTGAATATGGGCGCTTACTGCGGAGACAATTAATCCTGAGTTACTATAAGAAACATCAGGTTCTTGTGACCCTTCAAGGTAACTAAATACCTCACAAGCCATTGCAATCAACGTGTTCTTCCTCAATGTTGCAAAAGTCTCTTTAACATTGATGAAACACACCAATGGATCCCTGTTGGCTGCCATAACTGTCCTTGGCATCAGAACTTTAAGTGTCCCCAACGCTTCGACAACGTAGTCACTGGGCATGGGTGCATCTAACTTACAAGGCAAGCGTACCACCGAATAAGGTGGCACCACCACTCTCTTTTTCAACATCACTCTAGCCACCGTCGGCTTCCCTTCTTTGAAACTAGAGCTAACTGGTATTCTTTCCCCATCCAGTATCAACGTGTCTGATTGCATATCTAACAATACTCCTAGATGATGCAAAATGTCATGCCCTAAAAGCATTTCATCGACGATTGGAGCCACATAAATCCTTTCTTTGAAGCAACGGCTGCCCAATTTCATACTTATAGGTGCTGTTATGATCCCTTTAAGAGCCGTTTCTGCGTCAGCCATCTGCATTACTACATCTTGGACCTTTTTCGGAGCTTTCTTCAACTTATCATACATTCTTGAAGAAAGAATCGTAATTTCTGCCCCCGAATCCAACTTTGCATTCAGTAATAAATCACCAACCGTGATTTGCACTACAGAAGAACCTGCCTGTACCCGGCATATCTTTATTGAGTCACTTGGCCCTCCAGAGCTTGTCCCCTGCTCAGTGGACTCCTTATCTTTACCGTCGTCACTTTGACGCAAACTGGACTGTACTTCCTGTTGACTCACTGGATCCTTCTGCATTTGCTTTTTCCGTGTAGGCGAGCCACAGGCCCCACCTACAGGACTTCTTACTGAAACTGGCGGAGTATACTGTATGCTATTCTGACTACTCCCCTCCTCAGCCTGTTTTGGTACTTCTAACATGTTTGGCGAGTCAAAGACCCTACCGCATGAATCTGTAACAGCTGATTGATTCACTTGTGGTCCACAGTTAACTGGTCGTCTAGGAACATCAACGCTCTTTATACTTTGATGTTGTTGGTGTTTTTGCTGAGATATCATCTGTTGGGATTTCTTGAAAACCTTTGGCGAGTCACAGACCCTGCCATTAGAAGTCGCCCCTATCTCTCTCTTCCCAACCGACCTTTCTGGTAGACCATCAGTCTTCACTTTTGTGGGCTCGGACGTGTGGTCTTTCTGTCCAGCCCCTTGTCGTTTAAACGTTCGGTCTTATATCCTTTTTTCTTCAACAATTCCTGAAATTGTATACAATCTCTCTTCCGGTGACCCATCCTTCCACAGTGAAAACATGGCCCCCATCTTTGTGGCTTCCCACCAGGCTGTGTCTCCTTTACCCCGGCTGAAGGCCCCCATCTTTGTGGCTTCCAACCAGGCTGTGTCTCTCTTACCACGGCTGAAGGCGGGGTAATGTTCATTTTCTTGGCAAATTCTTTCAAAGCAGATGCTATAAGCTCTTCTGTCTTTACTTCTGAAGATGCCTGCACCGCATTAACTGAAACGTCTTCTCGGCCTCGTCTGTTCTTTTTGCCATCTACAGCCAGCGATATGTATTGGTGCTGTTTAACCAGGTCGAGAGCTTCTTCCATGCTTAAAGGATTTTCTAAACAAGCATGCTTGGCTGCCTCTCTGTCATTACAACCCTGGCAAAACCGGGAAATCGCTTTTAACCGCATATGGTCTTCTGGAAGGTCCGTAAACGCTGGTGTGGCTAAAGTAAGCACACGGTCAGCCCAGTCTTCCAGCGACTCCTCATGCCCTTGAACAGCCTGACGGAACTTAGCCTTCGACGTCTCACGAAGTTCCTTGGTACCGAAACGAGACTCCAAGGACTTCATTAAACGACGAAATGAATAGCGTTCATTTTCTGTTGTAGTAATAGTGAAGAAGTCAAGAGCCTTGCCCTCTAAACTCCACAACAGATAATCTTTACATTCGTCTTCCGACCAATTCATCACCCTTTGAAAACTTTCAAACTTTCGCTTAAAGGATAGCCAACTGGTTTTCCCATCATAACGCAACGCCTTCGGATGTTTTCGAGGATCACCCTGTCTTCGAGAGCTACGTTTGTGAGAATAACCTCTTTCTTTATGTGACCTTGACCTTGATTCGGAGTCTGAGCTTGATGACCGACGTGAATGTGCCCTTCTTGTGTTCTTTTTACTTTTCATGTGTACTGAGGGACATCTATGTGGTATTACACTTCCATCTGAATCAGAACTGGACGACGATCTATGCCCTTTTACTTTTTTACTTCTTGATTGTCGTCTGTTTGTCCTGGGTGTAACTGTCGGTCGGTTTTTAGATGATAATAATGGAGAACTATAAGTCCTTCCATTATCTTTGCTTCCATCTCTTGTTGGTGACTTCCGGTGCTCTTTGTCGCTATAAGTCTTAGACTTCCGAATACTACGTGAAGACCTTCTTTTATCTTCTGGTGACTTTGATCCACTGGATGATGGTGATCTAAAAGACCTACCACCTGCAGTCGTTCTTTTCCTACTTCCGGTTGTCCGTTTCCGGTTACGTGAAAATTCTCTTCTCTCTTCCTGTGACCTTGACCTACTGAAAGATGGTGATCTAGAAGACTAACCACCTGCAGTACTTCTGCGTGCACTTCCGGTTGTCCGCTTCCGGTTGCTTGAAGAACCTTTTCTGTCTTCTGGTGACCTTGACCTACTGTGGGATGGTGATCGATACAACCTACCCCCTGCAGTAGTTTTACTTGCACTTCCGGTTGTCCCCTTCCGGTGGCTTTTAGACTCTCTGCTGTCCCTTGATGAATGTGATCTACTTGGAGATGGTGATCTATAAGACCTACCACCTGCAGTATTTTTACTTTCACTTCCGGTTGTCCGCTTCCGTGGTCCACCCGCATCACTTTGTTCACTGTCCCGATGTTTTCTAGAACTTGGTGTTGGGTACTGTTCAGCACTGCGAGAGCTAGACTTCCCTAATTTCCCATATTCATGGTCCGATGACTCCTCCTTACAAATTGATTTCCGTGTCTTTGAGACCTCTAAAATTGTCAGAACCGGAGAACATGAGCTGGTTCTTGAACTACCCGTACACGAACGTTGACCCTGGTCATCTTCAAACTTCACAGGACTGTAATGACGAACCATTGGTTTAGTCTGTGTCAACAAACCAGGCCATGATACCTTACTGTATGGCGGGTTCGCCCACGAGGACATTATTGGGGCAGTCGTGGTTATCCATGACGACTGTGTGTATGATACCGATAGTCTTGTACTCGTAGACGCAGGTATGGGGTTCAAGCGCACAGGACATGAAGGGAGTGCTGCAGCCATTGCATTCAGATCTTCATGCATAGACCAGCCTTCAAAATCCATCAAATTTCGAGATGCAGGCTTTGGCTCAGAAAAGTCCAACATGGCTAACACTTCTGACGTCATCTTGCCTCGCAAGGCTAAATGCAGCACTTCTTTGGTGACGTACCCATACGAGGGGCGCAATTCCACAATAAGGGTAGCAATTTTCTCACCGACTCCCGGAATTTGCATTAATTCTAGCACAGATGCCGTATTCACGTTGATAGACATTTTTATTGAAGAAACAAGTGCAGGGCCAATTAAATGTAACCAACACACACAACAATGTTACTACTGTTTTATTTATTGAACTACCAAACCAAAATATTCAATAAAGTGTAAATTACTTTAATTGCAATAAAAAATTTATATTACCCAAACAATGTTTTTTAAGAAAGGATACGTAAAAGGATATTTGGATGTAGGACTTCACAGCCACCGGTCACCTTTACGGACACTAATGTTTTTACCTTTGCACTATCAGTCACCAATACTCTGACCAAGCGTGACTATAAGACACAGCTTGATAATTAAATGGTTTGCTAGACCTCACAAATACACTGACCAAGCGTGACTATAAGACACAGCTTGACAATTAAACGGTTTGCTAGACCTCACAAATACACTGACCAAGCGTGACTATAAGACACAGCTTGACAATTAAACGGTTTGCTAGACAGACTAAGACCTCACAAATACACTGACCAAGCGTGACTATAAGACACCGCTTGACAGTTAAATGGTTTCAGCGTGACTAAAAGACACAGCTTAAACAAATAGACCAAATATTTAAATATCTTGGCTTTACTTATTTTCCCAACACTGTCCCTTTAATACTGTTGACAGACTCCCTGGCTACTTAAATCCGTGTAATTAATTAATTACACAGATACTCCTTACTACAGTGTTAAACCTTAACCCCCACCTTTAAACTGCTGTACAATCAACCAATTATTTTCAAACCCACAATTTCCCCAACCACTTTTCAAAACGTACCTAACCGGATGTTCTAGAAAAAAGTGAAAAATAATTATTAAAACCGACTGTACACAGTAACTTCCAATTGTACCTCGTCGCCAATAAAGTAAACCTAGTGGTATTATAACTATTACACTGTAGAAACAGGCCAGGGCTTTAGATATACCTATTCCTGAGGACACGTCTTGCTTCGTCTAGTGCTGGATCGTAAAAGACCGTGAAAAGCAATTTGTATACCCCACTTCCGCAAGAGTGAGGGTAAAACCCGTACTAACCATACCCGCCCGTACCGTACTGGATACGTCACAACAGCTCTACGCGTCTGCGTTAAGCTGGAGGCTGCGACATTTTAGATACGTTCGAAATTAGTAAACGGCAATGAATGAATTTGCATACAGATGGATGGATATTTAACAGTCATATTTCTAACAGTTTATCTGACATACAAATAAACAACCATTTCAGCGTTAAAAACATGGCTATAAGATCTTTTGAAATACCCGAGAAGACCACAAGAAAGTGATCGTCGCAACGGCATGCATTAATTTTTTAATTAAATTGTTTATCATAGGCGATAATAAATAATTAATAAAACGATCGAGTCAATCACTTCTTGGTGTTACCGCACGTCTATTATAGTCATTCACAGTTTGTTTTACATTACTTAATCGGACTCCCATAACGCGAAAACGACTTGACACCTTTATGGTATGTTTAATCCGATTATCGATAATTGCGCGAGCAAAATGTGCGACACCGCACTCGCTGTGCTGACTAGGTATTGTTATTTTCACGCCTCGGGCATCTTGAGAATTTAGACCGTCCGGTATACTCAATGTATTTTACGTTGAAAATGACCAAATTTACGGAGATACTCGTCCGGTTTCCGGTTTTCAGAGAGTTCGGTTTATTCAACATTTTTTAACAAAGAAATAGAAGGAGAAAATACGGGACTGGCCCGACCGTCCGGAATCGGGAGAGTCCCGATATTCCGAGAGTCCGGTATTGGCAGAGTTTACTGTAGTGTGAACAGCATCATATTGAAACAATATGTTGTTGTCATCTTCATGTCTCTGAAGTCAATGGACGCCAATGAGTCGCGATGATCAGATTACGGTATCTGTTGCGCTATAATGCCGATTATTAAATATATGTTTTGTTTCAGTGGCTGCATGCGTTGGGTTTGGTTTAATATATAACGTGCTGGCGACATTGACGTGACTACCCCTATCAGACATTCTCACTTTTTTTCACCGACGGCCTGTACAATGTACGTTTGTCTTCATCTGCAGTGATCTGCTAATGGTGCTTTTTTGACTGATGGGTTAATGTCACCTGCCTTCATGTCGCTGTTGATACCGTTTAAATTAAGTTTCGCCTTTAGGTATACTATCGACTGGCATGCGACTGACTTGGCAATCCAATACCGGTGTATCTGGAAAGATATAAATAGCATATTTATTGTCCTCTGCTGGTGAGAGTAACTTAATAAGTACTTTCGTTTCTGAAAAACGATATGTGGTGCTTTCTTGGAATATTAAGTTTTTTTTTGTTAGTACTGCAAAACGTGATCAGGAAACACGGAGATTTGCGAGTCGATTTCCGTAAAAAAAAGTCTATTATACATAGTGCAATCGAACGCTGAGTATACTTTGAATTAAGATGTTTTAAAACATCCATGTTATTTTAGTTAATCTAATAAATGCTTTCAAAGTTTGATGCGCCCATCCAGCACTGGAATGGCCGACGGTGGCACCTGACCATCAATCAACTCTTCTCAGACAACCACTTGTCAAACCGGTGTCCGGCCACTACTTGATTTCAAACCAGGTCGACTGCCACATTTATTACAACCAGGAAGCGTCGCAAAACGCACTGACTGCCTCCCATTTAAGGTTTTAGTCTGTCTTCTGGTAGAATATTAGATATTCTCGTGGTTTCCAGGTATTGCTCCGAAATGACGTCATAGAGAAATAGAACGGAAGAAAGACTACATAACTGTTGAAGGCGGCTCTTTTCAACGCAAAAGGATTTTGTTAATGTTGAGGTCTTTGCAATCGATTTTCTTTTTAATATGATTTCGGGTTTAGGTTGATTGGCTTCTTTAAATTTGGTTTCCGCCAAGCTGCCTATTTTCATCAGGTGAACCAAGTTCGCGGACATCTATTATAGAATTCACGATAAGGTCATTGTCAAGATGCTTCCCCATTTATGTTTCGTAATCAAGAAAGAGACAATTGAACGAATCTTCCCTTTACTCCGAGATTAAACTTTATGTGCACTTTAATATATGGAGTTTGAACAAAACGTCAGTTCAACACGACATTTTACTTTAGAACCAAGCGTTCATTCGAGAAGAGTATTAAAATTGTGTAGTGAGCTCCTCGTTCGGTCAAGTTCGTCGCATACTTTAGAACTTAGCCAATGATTGACCAAACATCTGTACGCGTAAACAAAGCGCGCACGGCAACGTAGACTACTTCAAACCATGTGAGTCATCAAACAAAACGCTTTATAAAAACAAGACGTTTGAAGTGGCAATTAAAACTTTCGTTATGCGATTGAACCAACTAGTAGCGATTGATCCCGTAGACATCATACTTGCAGTGACGGGCAAAACAAATATAGAAAGCAATCAAAAGCGTCTTCTTTAATACAATATATACGTTGAGTTTAAAACGCATTGACTGCGTTGATTATATGTCTGGATATTGGTGTTTTTAATTGAAGATGCAACAGGTTGAACTACCTGCAACTACATCAACTCTTCTCATTCGTATAAAAAAATAAGTCGTGACAATCTGATTGTCACTGTGTGCATGAAAAATTGATTTTATTTGAAATGAAACATTTTTAACTTTTGTATATTTCTATTTCAAATACATTTCTGTAAACTATATTGACTTTGTATGTTTTTTCGTACTCGTATGGCTTGCACCATGTTATGAGTTTGCATCCTATTTCATTTGATAAAAAGATACTTAAGATAAAAACATAGGAAGCAAACTTAAGAAAGATGCCTTTGGACGCTCGATGTTAAACGAACTGTATTTCAAAATATGCTAGGTTTTTATCGTTCTTCAAAACCCAAATTGTTTATATGGTCAGTTTTACTGGGGTTTATACACTATAAATGGGACAGGGACGAAGTCGATGCACTTTTCTGCACCTGACATATAATTGTACAAATTTATTCCTTGTGAAGTTGTGTGCAATGTCCATAAAGCACGCCTTTGTTCGGAACCTTGTTGGAAAGGGTATTTTGTCTTCAAAGTGGTCTTCCAATACGGACCTGACGTCTTTTTTTGGCAAAAAAATACTGTTTTCATGGCTGTTTTGATTCCCTAAAAAACTCAAAGGGATTGCTCATTTGTAGCTTCTCAAACTCTTTATTGCAAAGATAAATCGACACAGAAATAAAATTCAAGCCACCATTACTTCTTGGAATTAATAGATATTCTGCAATTGACAATATTTTGGTTTTAAAAATCCATGCCAACCAAAGCACTATCTATTCGAGACCAGTTAGTGTCTTGATGAATTCGTTGAACAGGTTTTGTATTGTAAATGTTCATATATGTTTTTTTCCTGAAATTTCCAGGTTGATTAAACTTCCTCCAAAATATAGACACAACTTTATTTACAGCGTATTTTATGCAAAAAGAAAAAAAACAAATTGTATCGGGAAAGCATTAAATGCGGCGTCTTTTTATTAAAACACTAGTAGGCTCTAATAAAAAACATATTATGAACTTAAACATCAAAAGGTTAGTATACTAAATGATTGAGATTTGCACTTGCTTAATTTATTAAAAAAAAACTGACAATACGAAGGCGATTTTTGCGTATCAAACAACATTCTAAAATACTTATTTGGCACATTTTAAGTTCGAAGATCGGTCTGAGCATTTGCAAACGAAGCAGCTTTTTGTTGATTTAGAAGTTATTTTCAGCGGTATCCAAAAACAATTGTCGCGTATAAATCGAAAAACAGTCAACACATTCGGGGTATTTTACAATTTTGCCGATATCAAATCTGAAAACGATTAAGCCGTGATTTTAAGTATCGTGTCGACATTTCTGAAATAACCCCAAGCCTGCAATAACATGAAATGACATTCAATGCTGCCTAAGAGTAAGTTATTCAGTACCAGAATTTCACTCTGAATCACACTTTTAATATGTTTCACTTAATTATTTATTTAATCGCAACAAACAAATTAAAGTTGTATAAAATTGGTTTAATGATAAGTAAATAAATTCTATGTTGGCTGCTGGTAGGTTAAATCATTCCGATGCATGTCGGCTGTATATTGTTGAGAATGCAATTAATTCTTTTTGTTACGTAAAATAAAAGCGTGAACTTGACCTTAAATATAACTTCGGGATTTAACATCTGAGTGCGACACACCATCTAAACATGGTATACATAATGGTAAGTTATTATAAAATTGCCAGATAACGATAATTTTATAGTCCGAGCAAGGTCATTGACATTTGACATCTTAATGTGACATTTACCAGGGATAATGGTATTGCGCTGGACTCCCCCCTCCCGGCCTCCCGGTATTCAAAAGTTAAAACCCGGGTTATCATAGAGTGCCAGTGGTAACTGTCCCCGATTATAGATAGCACCATGTTATTTCCTAATTAATGCCAGCTGCCAAATGCGTACTGTAGTTTTTTCGGTTTGATTCTTTGCTCAATGCGTGTAAGGTAATCTTGGTATATCTTATATCTTGGCGAGCCATTTTCTGAACGAGATGTTGCTCCTTTCAATTGCTTTCACTGGTGAATAAATCATTTTCGCGACTTTTCTTCTTCTCTGTTGAATCTTCGCTCTATAAAGCATAAAACTCATAATACTCAACCTGAGCTTTTTGAGAAGAAGCTGACATCACATCCGTAACAGCTTGTCTTCTGTCGTCATCTCATTGCCCATGTTGCATCGTCGGTAGCTCAGGAGACAACCGTACAACTGCCGTCACGGTCCTTGATGGGCAGGGTTCTATAATCTGTTCCCGGTCGGCCAAGAACGCACACGGACACTCAAGGCATAAAAACGGTTGTCCCCGGACCATGTACGGTAGCTATACGATCTATCCCGGTTGCTGGCATATTCCCTGAACATCACTATGTCACTAGCATAGAAGCTATGTGTATCAGGAGTCATATTTAAAACATAAATACGTTTCACATACATGCTTGTTGTTTGCAATCATGAATAAACAAATAAAACGACTTGATAACATTGAAATCTTGCAATTAAATATGCCAAAAAGGTGTATACGAGCGTATTTCATTTTAGAGACATATCCATTATAATGCGTTATCTAATCAGACTAAAAGCTTGGGATACCCACAAATTAAACTTGTGTATAATCGGACTAATATTTCAACATCAGTTTCTGAAAATTAGCACGCATTTTTAAGAACTCCATGATATCGTCAGAAAGTTAACCGGGTTAACAGGGTATACATTTTACTTTCAATAAGTTTGATTTGAATACAGGTAATCGTTCCGTGTAATGTCTATTCTTTGAAAATAGCGTAAGTAGAAATAGGCCAAATTTCGGAAAAGGAAGGTTATCAATTCATATTTGAAACCCGAACGTTATTTTATACCTTGGCGAAATCATTCGTGCTGAGTTAGTTGTAACCAAACGCTGTTTGCGAATTTAATTTATAATTAAGGTTAAAGAACTATTGTCAACGCGGTGATTGCCTTTTGTATTTAAATTAAGTTTTGTGTATATAAATGGGCTTAATTACTTTTGGTAATGAAATTCAAAATAGTCTTTAAAGTGTATGTATCGTTGTTATTAGTTATATAATTCTGCGATTTGCGCATACAAATGCAGTAAGCGACGAATTTTCGAATTATTAATTTTGTAGCACGTATGTTAAAATTCTGTTTCGCAGTGCCTTATTAAGAAGATTATCAGTTAAAGGTGCATCACTCTGGATAGGTATAATTTGCTCAAACGTGAAAAATAACGAAACAACATTGCTTGTTGCTTTTTCTTTTTGTATATTTTTAAAAGAAATAATGTTATAGATATTGCACTAACACTAATATTGAATTTAATTTTTCAACTGAAAATTAAATGACTCGTAAGATAACTGTATGTATATTTATATATATGTATATTCCAGACGAGTTATCGGAAAGTTGTTTGAAAATTTAATTTCATTATAACAATTGGATGTTATAACAAAGGGAACTGTTTAAGTGACCACATTTATCTCGAGATGTCGACGGCTCCAAAAGAGCTTTATTTTGATAACACGTGGGTTGCTACGGGATCAAGCATAGAACCGCATTATCAGGAACTCAAGAAACCAACTTGCACTGGGCGTTGCCACTTTAAAACAGTCAATTGCCAGGAAGTATTTGATAGCGAACAAAGAACAAACAAAGACATTACCGATTACAAAGATCGTAATGCAGTGAGAGCTAGCAAGCTCAGAGCAATTATTATCGGTACTTCAGTTGCGATAATTGTTTGCTCTGTCGTAGCTTTAATTGCAATTAGCATGACCATCCGACAGCAGGAGACAATTGAGGAATTGCAGACGACAACTGAAAACCTTCGCAGCCGACTTGCGCAGTTGGAAGAAAACGCTAAGCTCTGTCTGCCATGCGCAGAACTATCACTGAGTCCATTTCCGGAAGACACGCCGGAAGTCGCTGACCTGATTAAGCACTATGAAAACGGTCAACAAATCTGTTGCGCAAAAACGGTTAACCAGACGTCGATATTCCTAAATCTGGTACGTAGAACATAATTTCTGCTATTGATTGAGCAACATCGCACAGACCTACACTCTCGATATATGTACACTGATGTTTACTTCTGATGCCGTTTCGTTTTTATTTATATACTTCTGCTTCAAAGTTTCGTTTTGGATGTTAATTTATATTCGATCATTCCATGTGATTTGATTTCTTAGAATATACACAATACGTGAATTGCATCCAGATCTAACTATAATTAAATGTAAATTTATAACAATCATTTATCTGTATTCTGATTTTATATTTGCAGTTTGCAAAAAGGAAGCAACTGGAGAAATGCGCACAAGGTATAAACGATGATTTGTGCCTTGTCAACATATTTGGCTTTTCATCTAAAAATGCATACTTAAGATCAATTGGCGATTCGTATTGACACTCGTTTTAAAGTAAAGATAAGACGGGCATAGATTTTGCATGCGTAATAACTGCAGTTTTTGCTACAGATGCAATCAATGCAGAGAATCGTCCATCCGGAAATTGTAGCAGTTCTGGTTCCCCGCACATTCCTTCTGGCAACGCATTCAGCAACGTGTCTGCACACATGCTTGCTGGCCCTCAGCCTTCAAATCTGTGTAAGTAGCAATCGAATGTGTTCTTTTGTTTCCGCTGGACCCTATGGGTGAAAAATTTGGCGAGTTGCCTCTTTGCCACTAGGGCTTTAATACTGAAATGCGTATTTACGTGTTTTGTTAATTATCAGTCCGAAACGATACATACGCTTCATTGTTTATATATAAAATATATCTTATTATTTGACTTACAACTGATGCCAACCTTAACCCATTTATGCCTAGCGTCCTGAAAAAAGGCCTTTGCAAACAGCGCAGACCCAGATGAGTCGCCGCATGATGCGGCGTCTCACCAGGGTATGCGCTGTTTGCTTAAAAGAGTTTCATTAAGTAATATTCTAAATATAGAAATAAATATACTAGACATCCCTAATTTTGAAATAAATTGATCCAATTTAGAAGGATGGGAGAGTCCACTAGAAATAAATGGGTTAAACGAGCAATTTGCTGTTCAATAATTATCAGAAATCAGTATTTTTGCCGTTGCGTATTCCTTTTCTATATATAACAATTATCTTTACATAACATTTAACAGTCTGTTACGTTTATGAAGATATTTAAATTGAGAGGTCGCGATTGCGCAGATAGCATATCACGTGTTCTAGACAAATGATGGCAACAATGCATACTATTATCTAGAGTCTAGTGTTAATGGATATATCATATAACGTGCAATTTGAAAATGATTTAATCTTTTTATGTTGGTATACACGTGTTCGAGAAAAAATGATTGGAAACAATTGCATAATAGTATGTAGTGTTCGCGCGTCTGATTTGGAGCTATCATTTGGAGCGAAATTTGTCCACCCTTTCAATTAGGGCAATACGAAGAAACCTATTAATACGAAATTCAATAAGCGTATAATATTTCAGTTGATAACGTACGCACCGCTAGTTTAAATCAGGAAGTATGCAATTCATAAAAGTCCCGTCTATACTAACATTTAATAGATCGGATAAGCTATCAATGGCATACTTGATAGCAAAGTTTATTGCAGTCATAAGATTAATTGTTAAGAGCATGTATTTTACCCATTAAAAGTCTAATAACGTGAAATTGCAATATGCAATCTTTTACAGCTTGAGCTTAAATGATATTTGTTAACTTGTTAAGTGCAATTGGGTTTAAATCGTGATGTATTAACCTCGTTTATTAACACTGTCTACCTTTAAAATATTAATTACCTATACGAATTAAATTGAGTTTTATATTAAATACTCACACATTTACAAACAAACTCAAACGACATACAAACAATAGTGTTTTGCACTCAAAGCGACCTTGCATGTACGTAGACCATATTTTGCTTGTGTGTTCGCAGCCTCTGACGGAAGAATACGGAATTGGAGTGTCGGCCCGGTGGCTCCCGGAACTCACCTGACCAACATCCGGCTGTCCTCGGACAACCACTCCGTCGTCATTGCGGAGTCTGGCCGCTACTTCCTGTACAGCCAGGTCAGCTTCCTAATATACTACAACCCGGAAACGCCGCTTGACCCCCGGAGCCCTGCACAGTCCTTGTTCCACTCCGTCTTCCGATATAACTTCATATACCCGTTAGGCGATGAAGAGCTGTTGCGAAGTGACGTCACTCAGTGCTGGGAACAGAAGAAAGACTACGGACGCTACACGAGTTACGTCGGCGCCTCCGTACAACTCAATAAGGGCGATCTGATATATGTCAAAGTATCCAAAATAGGATTTCTGTCGAGAGACGAACCGGGTTTAACATATTTCGGTTTGTTTAAAATTGGTTGAAGCACGCTTTGCTATGATTCTTAGTGCATTGCTCAGTAATTTTGCACTATATTAATCATATCTCATGGAGCTTTCATTGATTCGCCGTATCAAATAAGTGAACATCCTCATATTGATCTCAATTTTCAGCTATCGGCATTATATAAAATATTAAATATTTTGAGAAAGAGCAGGGTTGTATATTAGATTACAAGTGGTTTGCGCACTGCTTTGATTACACACAGTGAAAAAATATTTCCTCCAAAAACAAAATCAAAAACGACGTAAGAACTTTTTAATTAAACACACAAAAGTAACAAGGCCCAGTGTTCAATTTGCTAAAAATGCCAATAAATCATTATCTTTTAACGTTAGTGTTTAACATTTCCAGAAAGATAAAGTAAATACACGTGTGTGTCCTATAAGGTCAAGGTTTTAAAACTCTATACACACTTGCTGAATAAACGGATTGGACCCTAGCTGTTTAAGGACGTCGTAAGCTGGAAATATTGTTGTATAAATGTACATTCGATCAGCTAACTATTGTGTCAGACAACATGTCTTGCCTGGTGATTTAATGAAAAATTGTAATTTCCAAAAGATGTATGAAGCAACGTGCAAAGTGTAAGAGAGCCTATATGTAGTTTGAATAATGTATAACAAAACTATGTTACATAATTAAAGTATAAATCGGGTATATAATACCTTTTTCATTATAAATGTAATCGTATTTGTATTAGTTATGCTATGGTTACTTGATGGGCTGGTCAGAAGAAGTTCACTCACGATGTTGTTTGCCATATTTATAAATCAATTGATTTATATTTAGAATAGTTCGAATTTTGAATTTTGTTTTATTTTATGTTTTTGCTGTGCGTTCAGATGTGCTCAAAATTTTACGACGTGATATATGCATGTGTCGTAATATAAGCTACATTCCTTTGTTATTTCATTATTTGAACGTTATCAATAAATAAACTTTTTAGAAACGATCTCTCCATTTATGAACTTACTAATTCTTTTTGGTAAGTTTTACATCAATAAACATAACATTTCCGACCTTGCATATCAAGTTTTGCTGAAAACTTTTTTTTTATTCCTCCAAGTCATTGCATGCATAAATATTACCAAAAAATAAATTTTAGCCGTGTTCAACTTTAGAAAAAAGTGAGAACAGGCGACTTACCAATATGAGCTGCTATACTTTATGCAAATAACACATTCTATTGTATATGATATAGCGATGTCAATATTGTAATCTACATTAAAACCTCTACCAGAAACATAGAAACACGGCAATGACTCTGTACACCCTTAAAGCCCTCGATCATAAAATGACGTTTCATGTGAATATTTTTAAAAGTTCCCGAGATATATCCCGCACACTAAGCGCGAAATTGATATAGATTTGAATATCATTTATCTTATAATTTTTCTTAATGTATACCTACATAAAAATGAGGAAGCATGTCAACTCTGTGGGTTTTTTTCTAGGTAGATTTGGCAATATCGCACACTCCCATTTTAAGGGAAACATGCTTCGACGTCAGTATTGGTAGGAGCTTCTTAAACTTTCCCCAGGCAATGCAGCATCGGGTGATGATGGCAAGTTCGCAGCCTCCCCCAGCACATAGCGTGTCACCCAGATAGCAGAAGCTGGCCTCAACATCAAGCTGTGAGCCATCAATGACCACCTGGATAACAGGTCTTCCATCAATTGGGCGTGCCTGGTCCATGCATCTCGGGCAAACGTAGTCCGGGTTGCTGGTGATTCTTCCATTGATGCCACTGCACTTATTGTGCACCCACAGTTTGCACTGGGTACACTCAATCGAGTTCACTCCCACTCCACTCCTACATACCGCACAGGGATATGCTTCCGCATCGCGCAGAAGATTCAGTCCAGGGCCGGTGATCAAGAGCTTTGTCTTCTTCATATTGACCCTCAGCCCCTTGCTTTCCATTCCATCCTTCCAACCTTTCAATCTGGAGAGACACTCCTCCAGTGAGTCCGCGATCACAGCAAGATCATCAGCGTAGAGGAGCTCCCATGGAACCCCGGCGCGAAATTCCCTCGACAGAGCCTCAAGCACTAGGATGAAAAGCAGGGGACTAAGAACAGAACCCTGATGCACCCCTACTTCAACTCCAAATTCCTCGCTATATTGTCCGTTGACACGCACACGGCACCTGGCGCCTGTGTACATACCCTGTATGACACGAACTGCCCATTCCTCAACCCCTAAACTCCTCAGAGCCCACCAGAGGACCTTTCTTGGAAATCTATCAAATGCTTTCTCAAGGTCGACGAAGGCAATATACAGTGGCTTGTTTGCTGCATTGTATTTTTCCTGTAGCTGGCGTATGATGAAGATTGCATCAGTCGTACCTCTACCAGGAACAAAACCAAACTGCATACCATGGATATCGACCATCTCGCGTATGTGGGTGTCAAGTACACGCTCAATCAGTTTCATCGTCTGGTCCGTAAGCTTTAAACAACGGTAATTTGTAAAGGTTAAGGATGTGGCTCTCCTCCCAGTCCTTGGGGATCACACCATTGCTGAAAACGACCTCAGTCAGCTGTCTCAGCATTTTTGTTCCCTCCTCACCAGCTGCTTTCAACATCTCGGCAATCACACCTGACGGTCCAGCGGCTTTGCCGCTTTTCATCTTTACAATTAACATTATTTTCGTTTTAAAATATAAACAGCATGAATGTTTTAGTAGTATTGTAAATTGCATAAATAGATTTCAGTCGTACATGACACGCGGCTTGTTCACGTCACACAAAGGGAGAGCATCAACTGTGTGCTAGTCTGCAATAATAATGTTCAAATCTTTAATGCTATTGCAGTAAACATAAATAAATAGTTTAAAAGTAAATATAAAAAAATGGCGGCACAACGATTCAAAACATTTTCCAGAGGCATGGGGTATTTTTAGTAAGTCAATTAGAAAAGCCCTTAAGTGAGACCAAGAAGTGAAGATTTTCAGCTTTGTGACATGTTCTTCGGCTATTTAAACGGACGATTTGCAAACCATTAAATACGTATTAGTTATAATTAATGCGATACAATCACAAATTGGTACCACTTAAAAAATGCAATAACATCAAAATATTTAAGACCAAATGCAAACTCACATAAGTCTTAACCGATTATTATCTAAATGTAGTGAGCCTGTGTGCAACACTGAACGCAAATATATTAATGTTTATTTGCTAGTATTAGTTTAAATTGAATTACACATAGTATTTAAAGAACGAAAACACAAACTTTTGGTCCTTTTCGATTCCAAGGCGCTTTTAAAAATTCGTAAAAGCCCATGCAGGGATGTGAATGAAGAATAAGCTTTATAACTACAAGAACGTCGCAAAATCATATTTTATTCTCGCGAGAGTGTACCCTACGGAATACTATCAGGGCCATCGTGGTTACACATTAAAGTCCAGAGGGCGAGAATGCGAGATCGCGATTGTACGATGACACCAGTGCGACAATACGATGACGACAGTGCGACAATACGATGGCGACAAAGCGATAGTACGATGGCGAAAATGCGAGAACGCGATAGTACGATGACGACAATGCGACAATACGATGACGACAGTGCGACAATACGATGGCGACAGTGCGATAGTACGATGGCGAGAATGCGAGAACGCGATAGTACGATGGCGACAATACGATGACGACAGTGCGACAATACGATGTCGACAATGCGATAGTACGATGGCGACAATGCGATGATACGATGGCGACAGTACGATATGACAATCGCATTGTCGCCATCGTACTGGCCACTGTCGCATTGTCGTCATCAGTCTATCGCGTTCTCGCATTCTCGCCATCGTACTTCCGCATTGTCGCCATCGTATTGTCACACCGTCGTCATCGTATTGGCGCATTTTCGCCATCGTACTATCGCGTTCTCGCATTCTTGCCCTCTGGATTTTAATGTGTAAACACGATGGCCCTAACGGTATTCCGTAGTCTCCGCAAACATCATCCCAAGCGTCGTCACCCGTGGAACGCAATATAAACTGTGCATGATTAACGTAAGATTTAAACTGTAAAATAGTGAACACATCAAGAAACTTTTGATATATTTGTCAAACGCGTCTGGGGAATAAGCCACATAACAATTCAAGTATATTTGGGTACCATTTGAAAGTGAAACTTAATACACTTTCCTTATAAAATTTTAAAATATATTTTGTTTAATACCGGGTAGTTTCTCTTCAACCAATCGATGTCAGTTATGCATGGAAGAACATTTCCCTAAACCAAGAAGTATAAAGCTCATTCGTTCATAACGTTTGACGTTGGATTGAAGTTGGCAACCTGTAATTTATTAAAGTGTAATTTGATGAGATGGGTTTAAGCGTGGTGCGATTAATTTTAGTTAACATTAATTTGTGATGCCTGTGCAGTTCATATTGAAACCTTTTTAACAAACATTTAACGGTATTAAATATATTTGGTATATTTTTTGATAAATCAAATAACGACTGAATAATCTGTAGATCAGAAGTGTTATTTTGTATTGTATGCATTTATATAATTATCTGCCATAATTTAGTTTATTTTGAATAATTATGTGAAGAAAGATTTACATGACAGAAGCATTTATAATTTGGTGCATGCTGATGGAGACAGGAATATTGAATATTGGATTTCTTACTCTGAAGAGTATTACATATATAAAAAACGGTGGGTATCAAATTATAATATATTAAAGTAAATATTACAGTGTTTACTTTAGCTGTCAAAATATGCAAACTATTCATTTCCATTTATGCTCAATTTATATGCATGCTCTTTGATTTCTACTTATTACATCAAACCACTAGCACGATTAATACTACAATTTAATCGGTGTCTATCTGTTTTCCATTTTAAAGAGTTTTTAAATAAATAGTGAATTTGTAAGACTAACTTTTACAACAAAGAATGTGTGAAACTCGCAATAAAGACATTGCATTACTGTTTTTTGCATTTTAAATATGATCATGTAAGAAAAGCGTTGTTTAAATTCAAAGGCACTTCTAGTGTCCTTTAAAATATCGTTGTATTTTACCTTTTAAATACAGGCGGCCAATCTGAAAAGATAAAACAGGTGGCATCTGATTGATTTCAACAAGCAGTGGAGAGTACTGAAATGTCGACTACAAGAAAAGAACTGTATGCTGATCAACAGTTTGTACGAACGGAGTCAAGTATGGATACGCAATATGAGGAAATAACACCCACGTTGATGGGCAATGGTCACTTTATAGCTCCGAATTGCCAGGCAGTCTTTGAAAGTGAACAAAAACGCAATAAGAAACATGACGACACGTGTGAACTAAATGTGATAAGATTGAAGAAAATGACAAAAATAGTTATTATTATTACAATTATGTTTGTTAGTTGTGCTGTTGTAACTTTAACTGCAATAGGCATGAATGCCAGTCAGCAAACGAAAATAAAAGAATTGCAGACGACAACGGAAAATCTGCGCAACAGACTTGCGCAGTTGGAAGAGAACGCTACGCTGTGTATGCCATGCGCAGAACTTTCATTGGGTCCATATCCGGAAGACACACCTGATGTCGCCCAGCTGCTAAAACACGTTGAAAACGGACAACAAATTTGTTGTGCAAAAACGGTCAGCCAGACTTCTATTTTCCTTAATCTGGTAAGTATATCACATGTTCTGCTTGGATTGAAAAACATGACATATACCGATTCTCATTATCTTTCAACAAATGTTTGCATCCGTAGTTACTCTGCCGCCGCTTCGGTTTTCTATTTTCTAACGCTATATTTTTCTATATTTTCTAAATTGTCTATTTTTCTATATTTTCTTTTGTTCTAAGATTTTCAATATTTTGTTTTGGTAGCAAATGTACGTTTATAAACTATGGCTCAATCTTTTGAATAATTATCTTATATGTGAGAACATGAAATATGTCATATGTTCTATTTAAATTGATGTATGATTGACCTAATTTTTATTTTTAGTTTGCAAAGAGAAAACAATTAGAAAAGTGCGCTCAAGGTATAAGAATAATTTATGCACAGTCACCATATTTGTATTTTTATCTTGAAATGCAATATTTAATTTCGCCATGAAAAACCAAGTGATGTTCATGAACGCATCGTCTACCAGTCTGCATGTTTACAATTTGCGTTTTGCTTGAAAATAGATGCCATAAATGCAGAGAATAGGCCATCCGGAAATTGCAACAGTTCTGGTTCCCCGCATATTCCATCTGGTAACTCGTTCAGCAACGTATCAGCGCACATGCTGGCCGGTCCCCAGCCGAACAACCTGTGTAAGTAACTATCTTGTTATTTGTATGCTCTCCCTATTTTTTTTTTGGGGGGGGGGGGCACATAGTCGCCGCTTCGTCTGTACGTGTGTGTGTCCGGCCGTCCGTGCACAATTTTTGTCCGGGCTATTTCTCAGCAATTAATGACCGGAATGCAATTAAACTTTTTGGGAAGCTTCACTACCAAGAGGAGATGTGCATATTATCAGCCGGTTCTCGTCAGATGATTTTTCACAGAGTTATTCCCCTTTGAAATTTTCCTTTTACATATAGTGCAATTTTTGTCCGAGCTATTTCTCAGCAACTTATTACGAGAATTCAAAGACACTTTATGGGATGCTTCACTACCAACAGGAGATGTGCATATTATCAGCCGGTTATCGTCGGATGATTTTTCACAGAGTTATGGCACTTTGAAATTTTCTTTAAATTGTACATTTAGTGCAATTCTTGTCCGGGCTATTTCTCCCCAACTTCTGACTGGAATTCAATGAAGCTTTATTGAATGCTTAACTACCTTGAGGAGATGCGCATGTTATTTATGGGTTCTGGTTAGATGATGATTTATTAAGAGAGTTATGGCGCTTTGAAATTTTTGAGTTCCTAAACCATCGGGTTCTGGTTAGATGATTTATTAAGAGAGTTATGGCGCTTTGAAATTTTTGAGTTCCTAAACCATCCATCGTATTATTTTGTCCAAAGTTATGCCCCTCAAGACGTTGCCTTTATATATAGTGCAATATTGTGACAAAAAAAACCTTTGGGGAACATCACCCGTCTCCGACGGTTTCTTGTCTTTTTCCATTGTTTTGGGGCCCTTTAGGATATAATCGAACTTTGCATATGACGCAGAAGAGAAGTTTCGTGTTAGTATACTACTTTAGTTAGCTCAATTAATTTAAGTATGCAGAAATTAAAAATAATATGTATTAATTTTTTGCTTTTACTTACTTTATACTAACACGTTTCGGATATGGTTTCTCCTTTTATTTATTGTATACAACTATTTAATTTATCAAGAGAGTGGCTTTAAATGAATATCTAGATAATTAACATCCTAATAATGAAAATATTCATATCACCAAGCTCAATTATAAAGTAATATGAATGAATATAGTAATACTATAATATTTTTTTATAAAATATATTATATTGCAGTTCATTTCTCGATCAAAAATGTAATACGTAAATAATATTTGTTTAAACGTTATATCAAGAAACGATATGTAACTTTAGCGGCACACTTAAACGGACATGTTCACATGAAATCCGCAAATCACCAATATCCGTTGTTTGCGGCTTGTCTTGCCTCGTTCAATATGAAGACGTTTGAATTGATTGGACAGTGTGTTTCATAGAAAATAGAAACCCATACTTTTAGAAATCGCGCATGCGCAGTTGCATATCATGTGTCCTTCAACCGTACCTGTTTCGAGCTTCCGTAAATTCGATAGGCTGTATTCGCATTATCGAATCAGGAAGTAACCGATTTACTATTTTTAAAGACATGTCTGCATTAAGATTAATATGATATTTTATGACGTAAATGTTCGGCCTAAGTATATACCGCTGTCTTGAAATGTGTAGTGCATAAGACAGCAATGAAGTAACACCGATACATTTTATCGTGCAGTTAACTAAATATGCAAAATTGTAGAAAGCATGGCGATTCGAATTTGAGAAAATGCTTTGCAGTTCGAGCTTTAAATAATGTACCGCAATATGTTAAAGCCGTTTACAACTTGATCTCGATTTTTAAAAATAGAAAAATGATCACATTAGGGTCATTTCGTATCAAATGACTGTTAATCGCGATCAAAAACAAAATAAACTCACAAAAATTACACGCACAGTTGTTGAGCATACACACGACAACAGCGTTCTTGTTACTGACAGCGACAGGTTCCGCGTTGAAACACATTCACGTACGCACCCATCACCCCTTTGCTTATTTATTTAAGCCTTGGACGGACGCATCCGGAACTGGAGTATCGGCCCGACGGCACCCGGAACTCACTTGACTAACATCCGGCTCTCATCCGACAACCGTTCCCTCGTCATCCCGGAGTCTGGCCGCTACTTCCTGTACAGCCAGGTCGGCTTCCTAGTATACTACAACCAAGAAGCGCCACTAGATCCTCAAAGCCCTGCGCAGTCGCTGTTTCACTCCGTCTTCCGGTATAACTTCATATACCCGCTTGGCGATGAAGAGTTGTTGCGAAGTGACGTCACTCAATGCTGGGAACAAAAGAAAGACTATGGCCGATACACGAGCTACGTCGGTGCCTCTGTCCAACTCAATAAAGGCGACCTGGTCTATGTTAAAGTATCCAAAATCGGATTTTTGTCGAGAGACGAACAGGGTTTAACATACTTCGGTTTGTTCAAAATTGCTTGAAACACGTTTTGCTATGATGCTTTGTTTTGTTGCTCAGTAATATTTCACTTTATTGCTTCAATCTAATGGCTTTTATTGTATTAAAATAACAATATCATGAATAAAAGATAGTTTGATACAAATATATGTAACGATCTCAAATCTCATCTGCAATGATCTAGTATAAATGTAATGTTGTCGGTATAAGTCTCGAAGATTGCGCATATGTTGAGAACGAACTGTGTTGCATATGAGAAAATAAGTTTGTTTTAAGCGTTGATATAAAACTAATCAGAGAACATATAATGTCTACCTCATATAAGATAGAGTGTATGACATTTGACACAAATAGTTAGGTTGTGTATGTTCAAATTGACAATTTATGTTTTGTTCTGATGTTCAATTAAAGTAGGATACTTTATTGTATGAGTGTATATTTGATATTGAATATTTGTTTTCCGAAAAGTTCATTTTATTTTTGCGTTCTTCAATTAATTTAGAATGATAATACTTTTATCTTTTAGTAGCATTAACTTTATTGTGTTGTATTCCATTACATTACTGGACCTGCTAATGTTGATGTTTATTGTTTTGGCTTATTTTTCAAAAGATATTAAACGATTTAAACTTTTTTCAAAGATGTCTGTATTTGCCCTTCCATTTTTTTTGTTTCTTGGTCCTTGAATATCGCTTTTTGCTAAAACCTATTCCACACATTTTTACGTATCCATTTCCTGAATTGCACATCAAAATACAAATTTCCCTTTTTTATTTAGTTACAACAATAGAAACATAAATATTTATATTTGAGCTTCTTTCCTTGAGACGACAAAGCTATGACCAGGCAACATCGCCATGAGTGTTGATAGAACACGTCGTTTAAACCCACACTATTCTGATTTCATCGATTTGAAGCCATACAAAACCAAATATATCAGTCCGACATAATTAATCCAATGTTAATTATATTATTAATTTATACTTCCATCATTATTCGAGTATACGTAACTTAAATATGAAGATAATTTAAATTTTCAAAACAAAACAAAACTTGAAACGTTCGAGAAATCGAGGGTGCAAGAAGATATTAGGTATGCGTCTCTCTACTGAGGAATTTCAGTGATGTGAAAATCAAACATGATTTCCGAATGGCACAGAACTGTACCTTGTATTTAAACAATGCTACTGCAATTTGGCTTTTAATTCCTCTGCATGCGACAATTTATTCGAAACAAGCGATACCGCTCATTACAGTCTGTAATAAATTGATAGTTTACGCTCCTATTTGAATTCAGAACTAATAAAACTGAGCCCGCGTTCACCAACCCGCACTTTTACTTAAACATAAAGAACCATGACCAAATGCATTTATGCGTAAGTGTATGTATTCACTTATTACATAAACAAACGTTTAAATTAAAGATGTTCGTGGCAATACAGTCGAGCTCAAAGGGTTTCTAAATAATAATTATATAAATTATAAATAAGTTTTGTAGTAACGATGAAATGCATTCTCATAATAACATGTTAACAAATAACTCGTCTTGCCTTAAATCATTAATGCCATAACATTATTTGTCTAAGACACTGTTCAACGAGTAAATTCAACATTCATTACCGTGTGCAGACAGACGATCGAAGAAACAAACATTTTATTAAATACGTCTGGTATAAAACATGTATTAAAACAAGAAAAATAAAAAAGTATATCTATTAGACTAAAAACTATATTTTAAAACAGTAAACCAATGTACCTTTGGATTTAGTTTAGCGAATAACGGCGAATAGATACGTCTGCACGCTGCTGCATTAAAAAACGACCAGCATCATACTTGTATGTTACAATCTTTAAATCATGATCGATATGAACAGAAAACTGACATTAATATACTAGTGGCAAGTCGTGCAATTTAAAATGTGTACCCACTAATCCAGACCTCGAACTGAAAGGTTGTGTATTTGTATGAGCAACTTCTTTTTTTATTAATTCACTAAATATTGTGACTTTCTTCTCCCCAATTAACAGTGCATCTTTTTTTTTAAACGTTCAACTGTTTAAACATGTGGGATGAATAACTAAATTAGTAATAGAAATTTTAAAGAAATACGGACTAGGGTAAATCAAATCTCAGTCGCAGATGATTTAAGTATTTACGGCAAACTTGCGGTTCGCATACACATTAACCCATTCATGCCTAGCGTCCTGAAAAAAGGACATTGCAAACAGCGTAGACCCAGATGAGACGCCGCATGATGCGGCGTCTCATCTGGGTCTGCGCTGTTTGCTTAAAGGAATTTCAGTAAGTAATATTCTAAATATAGAAATCAATATACTAGACATCCCTAATTTTGGGAATAAATTGATCCAATTTAGAAGGATGGGAGAGTTCACTAGACATAAATGGGTTAAAGCAACAACACTAGCCTCATGTTTTCAGTAGGCCCATTACTTACATGACAATAATAAATATAGCTTTCTTTGCGCGTTGTACAAGAATATATTGTAATATACAGTTATGCATATAACATAAATATAATTTCATTTACACCAAAACATTTTTTTGCAAATAGAAAGTACCTCTTTTATGTTGTTGTTTTCCTTGAACATATAACCTTTACAAGGAACTAATACAGCTACAAGAGTGTAATCCATAGACGGAATGAATACGTTATCATTACTGATAAAAACAATGACGTAATTATTTGTCAAGTATTGCTTATTATGACATGACATTGTACTCTAATTCATTTCGTATTTGTTGTTTATTTTCCGCTTATGCTTTTGTGCTTGGCCAGAATGTATGGAAATGTGCTAATTGTTCTGTTGTCAATGTTTCCCCCGATTATCAAGACAATTTGATTAATTGTAAATGTAAAACAAATGAAGCTCATGGAGACATCACTTATTTTCTTATTTTTCTGCGCATACTCAGATTTCTTATTTTCAATAATTTTCATTGTATTGTTTTTACTATTAGTTTGGAGTTAAAGAACTTTTTGGCAAATGCACTTAGCACATAAGTCCTTGTATAATATGCGACGATATCTATCTACATCAATTCGTTTTTCTAGTGCACTACCGAAATTATGTAATTGTCCTTTACTTGTCAAATTAACGTGTCATATTAAGAATGATTTCTCACCTGCATTTAATTGTGCTATAATGCTTATCAGAAGGTTAATAATTAAAGTATTAGTTTCCAGAAACGCTCTTCAATCTCAATTTCAGTTAAAATGCATGCAACATGTAATTTTTCATGAATAAAATAGAACGTGAATTTTTAATAAATGTAGTGCATTGCTTTATCTATTATTTAAAATGAGACGCAGAAATTGCAAAACATAATTTGGTATGTGTAATTGTGGTGATCGTGCGTCAAAAAGCAAACGAAACATAATACAAAAAGCTGTAAGATGTTAAATAAAAATCGGCATAAAAATTGACAACGATAAATAACACAACACGCTAAGTACACAACTTAAACAATAACACAATTCCCGAAATATATTTTGGGGAAAACATATTATACAAGTGATATACTAAATAGTAGTTTTGATTCGTGCAGACATTAAAAATCACGGGAACGTGTCAAAAAAATGAAACGACAACAATAATAATCGTAATAGACAAACATATGCATTCAAAACTTAATAGTTTACATGCAATTCAGACCACTACATATATGTGTGTGTGGGACTTACATAAAAAGCGTTATATCATGTAGATCTATAACGAAAATTAACAATGTACAATTTAAAAACTTATACCTCACACTACTAATAGAATCATCTTTATGAGTATGCATAATAATATCATAACACACGTACTTGCAAATATATAACCTAAATACTTTAGAAATAATAGTCCTGACGCTAAAATAAAATGAAATGCAATAATCGTGAATGCATGTTATTATTAGAAAGGAATGCACATGTGGCGATGATATAAGCTGTACATAAAAGTGTGTCATCTGATATTTTTATCGTTTCCATTGAAAGCGATTCCTGAAAATGAAATAAAGAAAAGCGGGTTATCTGAGTAATAATCTATTTATAGAATACATAGAAACATGTATTATATTGCGTAATCGTGATATCAGTTTATACGTATACTTTATTAGGAAAGTTTACATGTAAGCCAAATTTGGGCTTTGGATTAAGTGGGTATGTTTGTGATTGTACAGAAAGTTACGTGGCATTCTCATCCTATAAAATGTGGGTTCAAATATATTTCTAAATGAACCCATTCTAAATGAACACGAAAAACATTAACGTTAACTTATAGTACAAATTGAGTGTCCTTTTAAAGACCCGTGGTATCTGCAAAAGGCATTCATTTGAAATGTACAAGCTCATCCCGATAGCCGGTCGTGCATCAAGTGCCCTTCAACCCAAATGATATTAAATTTGATTTGCCAATAAAGTAACAGTGTATATATTATTTGAGAAATAAGAATGACTGTATACATAGACTTGTAAAACAATGACAGAAATTCGTTTCGAAAGGTGCCTGCATTTATTATGGCTTTTAAAAATAAAACTCACATTTATTATCTATTATGGTCTGAAAGTTTTATAAATAAGGTTTTTATGTGATATTTTCTTCAATGATATATAATTGCACTTTTTTTATGTAAAACTTTGTTTAGTTATGTGTGCTGCGTATTTTCTACAGTAATACTTTCAGTATTTTAACTAATTTGTCTAAGAGCTTTGTTTGCTTTACACTTACAATTAATCAAATTGTTTTGATAATCGGGGGAAACAAAGACAACAGAACAATTAGCCAATCTTTCCGTACATATGACTCATTTCTAAACATTCTGGCCAAGCACAAACGCATAAGCGGAAAATAAACATCCAATGCGAAATGTATACAGTGAAATGTCATGTCCTAATAAGCAATGCTTGACAAATAATTAAATCATTTTTAGTATCACATTCAAACAGGAAGTGTACTTCATCTTCTATACGATCACGTTGGCACAATATACAAGTCCGAGCAGATCAATGACACTGACCTGACGTTGGAGCGGAGTCAAGTGACAATAATTATGTACATGATCTGCCGATTCGGCTGAAAAGCTTTCACATTTGGATCAACAGTGTCCCAGATTTCAATCGGGAATAACTTATCATACGAAAGTAAGATACTATCACGAAAATCACTGATGCGGAATGACAACAATTCTGTGCACGAATACTGGATACTTTTGCCACCAATTCGTTCTTTAGATATATTGTGCGTTTACGGGCCGCAACTTTATAAATCGATTCTTGGTACAGTTTAAGTTGTGTATTGCAAAACCGTGTGAATCAATGCATTTATTCATTAAGCGATCACTTTTTTTTACTACAATCACTAGAAATCAGCGTTATGAAGTACTGTTGATGTACCTTTTATTTTCAGTTTGCAAAGAGAAAACGACTTCTACATGAAATTGAAGCAATTCTGGTTGACCGAAACATTGCAAAATGAATTTCCCGTTTCATCGTATTAACCCTTGGACATGAAATCGTCAATTTTATAAGCATAATAGTACTGAACATGCTGACTCTATTAAACACAGAAGACTATTCAGTTTTAATTAAATGTCAGGGACACGTTTTTCAGTGCCAACTTATTGAGTTATAATTTGCGTATACTTATGAACGTCTGCTTCAATGTTAGCGCAAAGATAATTGTGTAAATGTTAATATGTAATTGAATCTTCAATAACACTTTATGCTATTTGGATTCAATTTAGAGACCAAGCATTAAGATTTTTTATATTGTTTGTCTAGCTCAAACGCTTCGCATAATAATTTCAATAGCAAAATACATATCCATAAGCCTTATTATAAATATTAAATTATGAATCAAGGCTGAGTAAAAGGAAGAACTAGGCCACAAGTTAATGACCATTTCATGAAAACAATTATGTGTCATTAATATAGAACCACTTTAATTCTATTTATTTAATATGTGCCATGGAAAGTGCACAAGATCTTAGCACATGGACACACACTGGCATTTTTCGATGATAATATTAAATCTAATTAGGTACTTTTATAACTACCTGACGCATACATAGGTGACTTAGGTAAACTGAAATAGCACACGTAAACATTTTGTGATTTGTCGCATGCATTTGGTAAAGAGATGTTTTTACAGTGTGGTTATATCAGATTTAATTCAATACTTCAATGAGGTAAGTTGAAATTACCCATCACGTACTCTCCAGTTTGGCAATAGCTGTATATCTATGTATAATGAATTCTCTGCCACGGATGAAATTTAGTTTGTGTACACCGTTCTTCATTGAAATGCGTATCACTAACACGGTTGAGTAAAGCGGAAGAGTTCTTAACCTAAGCCGTATTACTTTTTAAAACTTTATTGGTTAGATTTATTTGAAATTTAAAGCGGTTGTACGAAATTCATAGTGCGTCTGATAGAATGAAGGAAGTGTTCTCTGAGCCCCCATTAGTAGCCTTCAGACGGGATTGCAACCTGCAAGACATCCTAGTGCACAAAATACACAATAGGATGTTCTTCCGAAAACCCAATATGAGCGGGCCCTGTGGTGCGCAGAGATGCGCCATTTGCCCGTACATGATGAAGGCGGAATATTTCACAGATACCAGCGACAGGAAGTACAGCGTCAGAAACAATGTTGATTGCAAATCATCCAATGTTGTGTACGCGGTCAACTGTCGTCGCTGTCGCAGTGTATGTGGGAGAGACCGGCGGAACTCTGTACCAGCGACATCTTTTGAATCTGTCGCGTATTCGCACACAGCACAGTGACCCGGTAGCTGAACATTTCTACACCGACGGACATTCCATGGATGATTTCCAAATAATGGGACTCGAAAAACTCAGCGGGTCGGACGAGTACCGCAAAACCATGGAGCAATTGTGGAAGTCAAAACTAAGGACATACCGACCATATGGCATCAACGTGCAAGAATAAACGTTAATAAAAGGGCGCGTAAACAACGTTGACGCCGGAAATGCACGACGTCAGTTCCGTTCATAATAAAACATCTGAAAATATAAAATGGCCGCTGATGAAGACCGTGAGGTCGAAAGCTTCGGCAAAAAATAAAAACAGCGTTTTTGTTTAAATACAACAAGGCTAATAGAGACTTTGTTATATATATATATATATATATATATATATATATATATATATATATATATATATATATATATATATATATATATATATATATATATCAAGGTATTCAACTCAAAATAACCCGAAAACAGGGTGTATCGCTTTGAGCAGCCATAACTTCATCAATTGTTCAGCGATTACAACGAACTTGGTCTTATTCAAAGCAGGGGGCTGTTTCATCAAGGATCGTACGACAATCTTAATTTACGACCTAATTTTGGAGACTGAAAATACAAAAGCTGTTCATCAATATGCATTCAAAATATAAACAATATGTGAGAAAACAACGAAATGAATAGATATACGGAAACATAATAGTATTATTATTTGGTGTTTAGTTAAAATGCGTCTTTGAAATATGTGTCGTATTCCAATTTTGTCGTACGATCGTTGATGAAACGGACCCCAGAAATGAATTTCCTTTTGGAAATGTACATATCTAGCAATATTGTATACACATGCAGGGTCAAATTTTAAGAAACAGCACGATACACAACTCGCGTGGAAGCGCAATATGAAGAACTCAAATCGAAGACTGTTATGTCTAATGTTCACTCGAGCACTTAATTGCTAGACGGTTTTTGAAAGCGAACACCGCCGGAACAAGGAACCTGACAATAAACATGAAATGAATGGGATAAGATCAAATAACATGAGAAAAAAAGGTATCTTTTATGCAATGATTTTCGCTAGTTGCACTTATTTAGCTTGAACTGCAATAAGCACGAATGTCCGTCAGCAGAGAACATTAAAGAACTGCTAACAACAACATTAAACCTGCGCGACAGACCTGCGCAGTTGGAAGAGAACGCTACGCATTGTATGCCATGCGCGGCACTATGATTGGGTCCATATCCGGAAGACACACCGGATTTGTCCCTCGGAAGTTGGATACCTTGTCATATGATTATATATTTGGTGCTGACATATTTGTTTTCGGAAAGGGTTTTTGTTTCATATCGTCAGTGTTATTCATATGTTAGTTAAAATAATAATGTTTATATATTCTATAATTATTTACCTAATGAAATAATATTCAATTACATATCAACGAATTTCGTTAAGTAATACGCTAATTCTCAGATTGTTATAAAGTTAGTTGTATACTTTTGTTGATGGGTATTCTTCTATTGATGCTCAATTTTAACAACAGGAAATCAACGATGTTTCATTTGTGTTTCTTTCTTTTGTTTCTTGGTCCTTGAATATGACTTTTTGCCAAAAGCTGTTACACACATTTCCTCGAATCTTTAACAGACATTGCGCACCAAACTATAATTAAGATTGTCATGTTTTAGTCAGCTACAACAATATAAACACAGAGAAGCATTATTCAGCTGTCTTCCTTTAGACGACCAAGCTCTGAACAGACTACTTCACCTTACAATACGTGCCCGTAGAGCACCTTATTTGAATGCCACATTAAGCTGATGTCATCGTATTGAAGCCATTACAACATTTTCAAATAAAAAATCAAATAAATGTGCCCAACAGTATAAATACAATTTTAATTATTTTATTAACTTTTCCTTATAACATTATTCGCATATACTTTTCTTAAATATGAACACAATTTAAATTTTCAAAATTATAAGCTTGAAACATTTGATGAAGCGGCGGGCAAATATTTTGTACATGTCTCCCTCCGTCGGGTTTTCAGTGATGTCTCGTGTTGCATGCAAATGCAATAACGACTTTCCTGTCGACAATTTTATTCGAAACATAATGAAGCTGTTCAGCACAGTACATGTATGTTAATTGATAGAGCACGTTGCACGTATTCGAGAACTTTGCTGTGACGTGAAAATAAAGAATAGACCAAGACTATTTTTTCGGGGGAGGGGGGGGGGGGGGCGATTGCAAGTGAGCAATTATCACATGACCAAATGTTAAATGAAAGAGCATCTTGTCAATACAACTAATCTAGAAGAGGACTTGTATAAATCACTTTTAACTAACTCTATTCACCTGTTAATTCTTTTCAGCTCAATTCAACAATGAAAAATGAGCATCATATCACTTTTAATAAACAGCACAGACTAATGCAAATCAACTCACAGTCACAGAGTATTTATAATATGAAACATTGATATAATATTGTAAAACAGTGTTTATTTTTTTGAAAGATTAATATTGTAAGACAAATTAGGTATTTTCTTTTAAGTATACAGTACGTATGTCGATTTCATATTTAAAACACATTACCAGAAACCCGAAACCAAGCTTTTTAATTGATAAAAGAATATCTACGTCGTGGTATTATCCAGAAAATTGCCAACTGAAAGTACACAGTAAGCTATTGTAGAAGTTAATTGCATGTTTGTTTTCCTCATATGTTTTTATACTAAGTCAGACTGTTTGACAAGAGTCATATTTATGGAAAAAGTGTTTCCCGCTAGTATCGAGTCAATTAGTAGAAAATATGGAAAAACTGAACAAGATATAAGTTTTAAATAGAATTGAATAGTGGCCATTAATTAATACACTTATCACCCAAATTCCTTGTTAATAAAACATTCAGGTTGTAAGATATTATATCCTTTACGTCTATTTTGCACAAAAGCCAGAACAAAAAATGCACACGCCTTTCGAAACGCATGTATCTCAGTCTTTTACAAGTCTATGTATACAATTATTCTTAATTCTCAAATAATAAATACAACGTTGTCGAATTAAATATCATTAGAATTGTTCACTAAATGCGGGAGCAACTATAATATTTTATAAAATGAGAATGCCATGCAACTCTGTGTTTCTTGTTCTTTTTCGGTAATGTATACAACCAAAAACCATTTTACACAAATAGCCCCATTTTAGTTACATGTAAACTTGCTTGATAAAAACTACGTTTACACTGATATCACCATTACGCAACATGATTCAACTATTTCTACGTATTCTATAGATAGATCATTAATCAGCTAACTTTCGTTTGTTAATTTCATTTCCAGTAGTCGCTTTTAGTGGAAACGATAAACGGGTCGGATAACGCACTAAAATGTACAGCTACAATCAACGTCACATTTCTTTTCCTTTCTAATTTAAGCATGCATATACAAGTATGTATATATCCTTTTATTCATTTACATCCAAATTTACATACATAGAGCAACGTCAGGACTAATTCTTAAGTATTTAGCTATTGTATTTGCTAGTATGTGTACTGTGTAAAAAATATGTATACTTAAAAAGTTAATTGTTTGTGTATGTTATTGTAAGATTACAGTTTGTAAATTGCATATTTTTAATTTTTGTTATTCAACTATGAAAACTATTTGGGTACGTATAAAACATATATATGTTATGTACGCCTAATTACCCGTCAAAAATAAAGTTTTATATGCATGTTTTTGTCTGTAATGATTGCTAATTGTTGTCGTGTAGTTTTTTGCACTCATTTGCATGATTTTAAATGTCTGAAAGATGTGAAGTTACTATTTAGTATATTATTTGTTAAAACCTTTACGCACATATTTGACAGCTAGTATATGTTTTTCGCGAAATTTATTTTGGGATTTAAATTTTCATTGTGCAAGTTTTGAAGTAAGCGGTTTTTGTAATGTATAGTTGTCAATGCTTATGTCGACTTTTATAAACCATTTGAAAGGTGTTTTTTTATCAATTCGAAATTATGTTTCGTTTCGTCATTTAACGCTCGTATAACGGAAGTACATAAACTAAATTATGTTTTGCAGTTGATGCGTGTAATCTTAAATTAAATCGTGAGCAATAAACTACATTTACCAAAAATGTAGTTCCCTTTGATTCATTAATAATACTTGTTGCATAAGGAAAACATGCGTTTTCCGTAAATTAAAACTGATTTTTAAATTGAAGAGCGTTTATGAAAACATATAAATAACGTACTTACCTTCTGATAAGCATTATTGTTATGATTGAATGCAGGTGCGAAAACATTCTTAATATTACAGTTTTAATGCGATAAGTCAAGGACAGAATTTCAGTAGATCACTAGATATATGAATCAAAGCAGATAGAAATAGTCGCATGTTGTGCACGGACTTCCATGTTAAGTGCATTTACTTTTAATAATAATAATAAATTCTTCAAATTCAAACTGATAGTAAAAAACATGATTTTATTTTCAGCGAACTAAGGTACACAGAGCAGTGATGGAAGCATAAATTCTATAAGTTTAAAAAAAATATACGCAAGTTACAAGGGCTTAGTTTGATGTGCAATATCTCTGGATTCTTCTGCAGACCCATGAAACATGTCAATGGACCTCAATAAGACGTTGCCAGACGTTTGCTGCACGTGTACGGTATTACAGCAGAGTATCCTCAATAAAGACATCGAAGGGCGCGCGTGTAACACGATTTTTTCTTTAAATGAAAATGTACCGTCGGCGCAAACTTTTCCAACGCAATCCAGGATAAGCGATTGTCACGTGTCCAATGGACTTCCGGTGAAGAAGAAGAGGGCCATTTTGAGGTCACGTGACAGCTTATATAGTCATCAGCGACGATTCAGCGCCAATGAAGGGACAAAGACGACTGATAGAGGTAATATCGTATCAAGACTGTCAGTTGTTATTATTGCTCTAATTGCTGGTCTTTGCTGCGTCGTGTCGTTTGCTGCGCTTATTCTTCAAATTCGTCAGCAGTCGGTTATAACAAAACTACAAACAACAACGGAAAACTTGCGCATTGCGGTTACGCAGTCAGAAGGAAACAACAGACTGTGTCTTCCGTGTGCAGAGCTTTTATTGGAACCATTTTCGGCGGACACATCTGAACTAGGTGATTTGATGAAACACGAAGAGAAAGGACAAGGCATTTGTTGTGCAAAATTGGTGACGCAGATTTCTGTTCTCTTCAACTTGGTAAGTTAACAGGATGCATGCGATAATATTCATCGTTTTAAACCAACAAAATATGTGTTTATTTGCCGTTAATGTATGTATAAATCACAATACTGCTCTAATCTGTAATTAACAAGATTGGTAAGCTGCGCATTGTTTTATTTGCAGTTTGCAAAGAGAAAACAGATGGAAAGATGCTCTACAGGTTCGGTTTTTTATTTTTAACAATTATACTTTTAGACTTAATATTTTGTATTAAAATCATAATAGGTTACACAAAACATGGTTTCATGTTTTTAACTGCCGTCGTTATTAAAACGGTTGCCACTTTAGGTTTAAATTGTAAGAATAAAGATTCAACCAACACGTTTTTTAATAATGCAAATTTAATTCTCAGAGACGAAGTCGTCTTACACGTGCAACGCTTCCGATACAGTAACTGCTGGCTCCCCGTCATTTTCCGCCAATGGCAACTCATTCGGCAACATATCAGCGCACCTTCAGGCCGGGACACAGCCAGTAAATAAAGGTGAGCTATATAACTCGTGCATTTTATTTTTTCTTAACATAATTATAAAAACAATGTTATTTTTACTTCATAAAATATATTTAATATAGCATAAATTAACATAAGTATTTCTTTAAATATTATATCCTTTAACGCTCAACTCCATGAACAATATATGTATGTGCTTAAATATACTTGCCAATTAAAGGTAATATTAATGCCTTTGTTCAATAACTGATATACTGTTTAAAATATCGTGATATTGCGCTATTTAATCTTCATTCGTCTAAACGTCTTCATTTTTACAAAGATTGGGGCTCTTGTGAGTAAGAAATTTACACCAAGCCCGATTTTCTATACTCACATGAGTACACATTACGGAAATGAGCTGTACTTGTACATCAACAACTGCATATAAACACGGTCTGTAACCTTAATACCCTTCACTTATCCTAAAATGCATAAATCGATATACCTTTATATCTTTAATTTACAAGTGCGATCGGAGGTACATAATATTATAGGGAATACTTGGTTATTTAGCGAGCGTTAGAACACCTGACTAAAATGCCGTAATAAAGTATCGTTCTTAATTGTATTTCGCCTGAAAGCTTTACCAATTTATGCCTGCATGAGCATGATGGGTGAAAAATAAATGCGTTAACAAAATTACTCAAAATGACTTTTATTTCTCATGCCGCACGTGAAAATATTAAGAGGACGAGTATCACTTTGTCAGGCAGTATCTTCTTTATTTGAGCAATTAAAATAAGTATACTTATAATTTGATTATGCCAATTCAATGTTTTTACAAATGATTGAATTATTGAATATGAAGATACCAATTGTGAAGTATTCGTTGACAATACTCTATTACTCCAGAATATACAGCTAAATTTGCTAAATGTGTATTTTTCCGAAAGCACGTGCTTGATTGTATGTTTTTTTATTCCTCATTGAAAATATCTTATCACAAATGGTCAATCATAATAATAAGTGTCATGTGTAATAACCTTGTTCCTTCCACAATGGTCAATGCCATAATTAGAAGTCAAAGGTCAATTGTTTTCAATAAAACAGCTTGTACTGACTGAAACTTTGTCATTCATCATCTAACTGTACATGACTTGTAATGAATGACCACGATATGGATTTAGCGTGTCGGATATAATACCCGTCGACGCACCTCAGAGGTCAAACTCTTACTTAGAAGTCAAATGTCAAATTGCACCGTAAACAGCTAATGCAGACTGTAACTTTGTCGTTGTCCTTGCTAATTTAAATTAGCTCGCCACAATGCCAACGATCTAATATCACCCTACCCTCGACTCAAACAGGCAGCGGGCAAAGGTCATATTACATTAACCGAAAAACCAACTTGCCCTGGCAGGCAAGTACTTAGAAAATCTACTTGCCCCGAACGTAAAGCCGCTTGCCTAAATATGAAATATAACATTAACTGTAAACCTCATATCTTTTTGTAATAAAGATCAAAATGATACACCACAAAACCTTTTTTATTTTTGAACATTTAACAAAATGATTTCTGTAATTAAAGTCTAATGAAAGTCTAATTTACATGCTCTTTATTATTTTTTGCACTTTCCCAGGCGGACAACTAAATTATAAAATAACTTGCCCGAACCCAAATTTTACTTGCCAGGGGTAATGGGACAACCGTTAATGTTGAGCCTTGTATTTCGCAATACAACAGTACGTCCATACTGAATTTTTGTCACCCATCATGCAATTTTAAACAAAAACCACCACACATATAAACTGTGCGGGGATTGAATGTCATGATTGTCGGAACCCAATGTATATACTACGTTCTCCATATATTGTAAAAAAATCAATAGCGTTTTTTAGTGAACATCGGTTCTTAAAACCGTTGTTTTTACATAGGGGGTTAGCTAGTCGAGGTTCTAATAGTGTTTGTTACTGTATAATGGCCTACCACGAATTTTCAAAATAAAAAACTTCAGGTCACCTCCTTCGCGAGTGAAATAAGCCGAGATCACTTCTTGCACTGTGGCCTCGCTTCATGCTTTGTTATTTATTCTAAAAGACATAGTGTGAATCATCGAACTCAAGTTCTTCTAAATGGAAACGTGCCATACTCATATTACCGAAGTTCTTCTAATAAGCACAAGTCCGGAAAGTGTAACAGGTAATTTAAGACGGTACTAACGGGAACTTAGTTAAACAAAAAAGCTAAACGTATATCACATTGATGTGAGGTATTATTACGCGTTAAACTACAACGAATCAAATTATATCGCTTTGCAAGTTAAACCATTCGATATACAGCAGTTTACAGGTTCAAAACACAGTTAAGGCGATAATAAAAACAAAAAAATCAACTCGTTTTTACACACAATAATTCTAAACGTCAAAAGCAGCCTTTTGCCGGTGTCAATGTCACCGCATCGCGCAGATTTTGAACGCGTTATTTGATTGGTTGAAATTGTAAGAAGTTAAATAATTTAGATTGACACCGGCAAATTGCTGCGTTTGACGTTTATAATTATTGTGCGTAAAAATGAGTTGATTTCTTGGCTAATATTCGGAGACCGAGCGAGCTATTGACGTGGATGGTGTTCCTTGGATGTGTTTTATATGGAGACATAGACAATTTATCGGGGAATCGCTAATAACGTGCCTTCCAGGACTCCTCCAGTGTAAACACAAGTGGACAGGCTTAGCTACATCGACCGAATTTTGGACAATTTCTCGTGTTTAAGGCCATGTGGACAGTTTAATACGGCGTCGAATGGAATGACATAGGTACCGTTGAAGAGATAATTACCGGGGATCTCCGTCGTCCGTCTGTCCGTCTGTCTGTCCGTCCTGGCTACTCTCTCCTCCTACACTTTAAGCACTAGAACCTTGAAACTTACACACATGGTTGCTATGAACGTATGTGCGACCCTGCACTATTTGGAATTTTGATCTGACCCCTGGGTCAAAAGTTATGGGGGTTGGGGCGGGGACGGGTCAGAGATTTTCACTCATGTTTTTATGTTATTTTACATTAACTTCTTCATTTCTGCACCGATTTACTTCAAATTGATACATAACCTCTGTCATGACAATACGTTCAATCTCAACAATGCATGGCCCCATTACCAACCCTGGGGCACTCCGCCCACATAGACAACACCTACCCAAAGTTGCCTTTTACTATAATTTCTTCATTTCTAAACCGATTCACTTCAAATTGATACTGAAATTCTCTTATGACAATACGGTCAATCTCAACTATGCATGACAATACGGTCAATCTCAACTATGCATGGCCGCATTACCAACCCTGGGGCGCCCCGCCTAAATAGGCCACACCCACACAAAATTGCCAATTACTATAATTTCTTCATTTCTACACCGATTCACTTCTAATTGATACTGAACAATTCTTATGACAATACGGTCAATCTCAAATATGCATAGCCACATTGCCAACCCTGGGGCACCCCGCCCACATAGGCCTCACCCACCCGAAATTGCCTTTTACTTAACTTCTTCATTTCTACACCGATTCACTTCTAATTGATACTGAACTGCTCTTATGAAAATACGGTCAATCTCAACTGTGCATGGCCCCATTACAAACCATGGGGCGCCCCTGGGTCAAACATGCGGCGTGGGGATACACGTCGGCCTTTGCCGCGACATTTCTAGTTTATTTTGCTGTAAATATGTGCAGAGTTTTTCGTGATAAACATATGAATTGTGTAGCAGTGCCTTGGAATTCATGCCCGGTAGTAGGATTGCGTTGGAGCCCTTTTCCTTTTTCTTACATATACTATTTTTTTTACTGGCCCCTGTGATTGACAGTTGTCAACTGAACAAACTTGCATAAATGATAAAACAATACGTACATTTCTAAAACAGCGGAAAACTTCTTCTCCTTTTTTCATTTGTGACTTTTCAGAGAATTTTCCGACACGAATTTCCCAATACTGGATATAACCGTCAACTAGGGCGTCTTTTTCTTCGTGAGTCCAGTAACAACTTCTCGACGCCATTTTTGTTTACAGTTCGTCTGACAGTTTCGCGCGTAAATGCCGTAACGATTTTCGGAAAAGTAACATTCAACCTATGAAAGTTGCAAGCGCATTAATGAAACGCACTTATTCGAGAGTTGCAAATCGATGAGAAAATGTTGCAACTTGTTACTGCAACTGCAACTGCGCTGCAACCGTTATTAAAACGGCTCCCAGGGTAATTGGGTTTTGTAAAGATTTTGAGTGTCCATGATTTTTTTTTCATAGTTTGCTTATTACACAGTTGAAATAAAAAATAGCGTATTGAATGACAATAGCAACAGCGCGCGTGTATGCATTATTTATGCATTCCAATTCAATAACCATAAATGTTCTCTCATTTGTGCGTTTATATTTCACGACGTTCAACATTTGACAAAATCGCAAAATTAACACAGATCAATTCAGGACAACGAAAAATTATCAGCCGCTGGTACAAACAATCATGCCTGTAAGAGTACATGTATCGCCGTCTGTTTTTTTTTTTCCTTAAGTAAAATCTTTGTTATATTTTGTTAACGTACACATTCACAATATGTTTTACTGAATCTGATGTTATCTGCAACTGCGCCTTTTGATTTTAGTCATATTTACAAACTCACGTACTCGAAGCGATATCCTCGTCTGTATCTTGAAGTGTAACTGTTTATTGCATGCTTTTCTGAGAAAATAAACCATGATATTTGTGTACTAAAAATTTCTTTTTGGAACCCGGTTTGCCTAGCGCTACCGAGAACATCCTCGTGAATTCGGGAGTAAAAAGAAACTTGACCTTCATTATTGTTAAGCACAGTCATTTGGTATGACATATCAGGTCAAAGGTCCCGCTGCGTCAGTATTGTTCGGGTTCGGGACTATGTAAAAACGGAAGAACAATGCTATGAACAGACGTTTACAAATAAAGCAAGGTCAGAACACGTTTGAACACTATATACTATTGTTGGGCAGTTTGAGAATGGCAATAAGTCTCATAATGTCTCGCATCTTCTCAGCGGTCGATTAGCTGCAGGTTTTGTATCAAAAGGAAATCAAATGATTTCGCTGAAGGACGAGTAATGTCTTGAACATTCTCATTATTGAAGACCGAGGTCCATAAGTGTATTGCAGGGACATCCAACATTTGCGGCATTTGACTACACCAAATGAATAATTAAAGTCAACGAAGGCGATGTTTAGTGGCCCCTCTTCTCACAATAATCCCATTGCAGCTGTTGCCCTTGAATATATGCATGTTCTTCTACTGACCAAAACATATTAAGTACTAGAGGGACGGGTTTTTCTAAACAGTTATTTAACTGTTACTGTTACAGTAAATAGTAAAGTAATCAGAAGTGGCTGGTCATCGTTTGCCTTATCATTTATGCCACTAGAGAATAGAATCGATAATGGTGTTTCGCTGGCAAATGGAGCTGCAAATGCAAATGCCTTCGCAAATACACCTATCTAAGCTTATTTAAATCAAATCGCAAACAAGTATAATTTCCAATAACTGTCAGTTGTTGTTGTTTTTTTTAAATATAAAATAGCATACGTTTTCAGAGACCGATGCACAAATCCGGAACTGGAGTTTTGGCCCTGTCGCACCGGGGACTCACCTTACCAATATCCGGCTTTCGTCTGACAACCGTTCCCTAGTCATCCCGGAGTCCGGCCGATACTTTCTGTACAGCCAGGTGGGCCTTCTCATATACTACAACCCGGAAGCGCCTCTAGAGTTTCCGAGTCCCTCTCAGTCTTTGATCCACGTCGTTTACCGGTACAATATGATATACCCTACTAGTCACGAGGAACTATTGCGGAGTGACGTCACGCAGTGCTGGGAACAGAAAAAAGATTACGGGCGCTACACTAGCTATGTCGGCGCGTCTGTCCTTCTCAATAAGGGCGATTTAGTCTACGTAAAAGTTTCCAAAATCGAATTCCTTTCGAAAAGTGATTTCGGCGTAACGTATTTTGGATTGTTCAAACTTGGTTGACAATAATATAAACATGTTAAGCAGTTTAACGAGATTCATGGACATATATCTCTATATATACACCATGTCCAATAAGGTACTTGTACATATACAAAAACTCAACATCAGACACCCGTTTAATCTTAAACCTTAATGCAAATCTCACATAACATGAACATGTTTGTCAGGACGATGCTTTTCAATGCATGTAGTAACGCAGTCTTTCTTGACACAGTCGTATGCTTAATCGTAATCGTTTATGTTTACTAATTTCATAGTCACATGGTACATGTTTTGCACCCAGGGAGCGATATTGTACTTCCGAACAAAACGTGTGCTGACGATGAGGCTTCGCTCTGAGCTTACTTTTTCCAAACAAATAGACATTCCTAAACAACCCAACATAAACTTGGCAAATGGCCGTTAGTGACAGATAAATTTGCAATGGTACATTAAGCGACCAATAAAAAAGTCTTTCACGTGTGAACAAAGCGGATAATCCAGAAGAAATGATACAGTGACTGATGAACTTACATTTTAAGCATGTACATGACGATAGCTCTAATGTATGTTGCGCATACAATGATCTGTGTAACAGCAATTTCAACGCTGACCATCGCGTATGTTAAAGTAGATAGTGCACATTCGGCGGCAGATGATTTAAGATTAATTTGTTCAAATAATGGTTCCATTTGTTGACTTTCTAGTTGTATCATGTAAATAATTTCAATCCCATAAAGAATCATAAAAAAACATCATATACATCATATCTTCATTTCAAAATGGCCGAAAAACAATATACATTGTTTGCATGTTATGATGAAGTTTTTTTAGACATTTTGTACAATCATTGTTTGTATAGTTAATAATAAATATAAAACCAAGGGCATTATTTGAATGTAAACGATTAGCTAAGTTCGCATCTTATTTCTGTTGTTTCATAAATAATTGTATAGATTGTCAGGGCAGTATTAGAAACGGCTAATATGCAAACCAAACATTGAAAGTGTTGAATGCTCCCCTATGCGCTTTGTTTTTTTCGTTTGTTATTTGAAATAATCAGAAATTGAGCTAATGACTCTTTGCTATATCAACAAATGTAAACGATGGCATATACCTTACAGTGGGGTTAGGGATTTTTTCCGGGATTAATCTCTTAAGAGTCTCTAAAAAATAACCCTCATTCAGCCGATTTTTAGGGATTAATCCGTTTTTACCCCGTTTTCACCGAATTCATCTCTATTAGGGATTAATTGCGATGAATTAAGCTCTCTAATGGATGAATTCATCGCTGGAGATGAACTAATCCCAACTAGAGATGAATTCAGCGCAAGAGATGACTCTACAAGGGATTAATTTATCTCTACGCATGCGCAGTCAATGTCAGCGATGAATAGAGATGAAAAGGCGGAGTTAATCAATGCCGCAAACGAGTAGGCGGGGCGTGAACATCTATCTTTAGATGAGGATTTAATTTTGTCGGTTTTATGCATAATACAATTTATTAATGGTCTACCAGTGCACATTAAGGTCTCATTGAACATCGTGCACTGGTCTATTGGGATCAAACTTCTTTCTTTGACCAACAGCCGGGAAACCGGGGTAAATTTGACCAACTTTGGCTCAAACTTTAATATTTTGCCCTGAAAAGGCATTTACTGTAGTCATGAAAACTCAGACTTGTAAATAAACTTCGAATTAAAAACACACACGCATGCTACAATTCATAATATTATGATGCATGCAGCATAGTGTTACAAAGCCTAAAACAATGCGCGTCATTTGTAAACTCGACACATTTTTTGTGTGTGTATTAACACCTAGGAACAGAAAACGAAACTTTGTGTGTTTTTAACACGATACAAGTAGGATTATACGTGATATATGCAATGCTGCACACGAACCATCCTTTTCGTTATAAACTTCATGTTCGTGATCATTTGTCTTGAGTCACATAGTTAAAAAATCTTATGGTTGTGGAATAGTTTATCCTGAAATATGTTTCCGCGATTCATGATTTTCTTGTCGTAGGTAAATCCGTGAAAAGTCGAACGACTTTAAAAGTCGGACAATGGACAGTGAAATACATTATAAACCATCCAGTTACAGACTTGTAAATCCCCAGTAACACGCATTTAGTGACACCTAGTCACTCATTTTGAATAATACATTTGTACAGTAAAAAAAAATCAACATCATTTATGTCAACACAAAACCAACGATGTTGCACACACAGCTTATGACGATGAGCACATGATTGTTTCGACAAAGCGTGCAATTTGAATGCTAAGGTTCGTTCAGTGATTGTCATTGCTCAACGGCGATACGATTGTACATGCATTAAGATATTGTTTTAATGTTAAAGGAGATAATATTAATAGTTATATGGAGAATATCAGGAAAATAATTGTGTATTTGAAGAAATTTAAAGTGTCCGACACTTAACTACATATTTTGTATTTCAGTTAAAACTCAGACATGCGAAAAAAAAAGAAGAAATAAGCAAGTCTACACAGACCTCTTTATTGTTAGACTTATATTCACTTATGATCAAGTTTTATGTTCATATTCAGAACATAATGTAACTTAAATTAATGTGTTATTATTATTATAAGTAGTAGTAGTAGTATCTAATAACAAAGAAATAACAAACAAAACAACAAACGAAGACGTTTATTTTGTATTTGATTTCGCTTTATATCTCGACTTTACTCCCCGCAAATTTTCATAGTGGAGCCCTAATTAGGTCATCCGCTTAGAAATTTTGCATCAAGTAAAGTCGAGATATAGAGCGAATATTACTATGAAATAAAAGCCAGTAACTTTCGTCCTAATATGGCTGGAAAGTGAGCGGAATAAAAAATAATAATACAAGTTATAAAGGGTACCAAACGACGAAAAACACCTGCCTCGGCATGGATGTCGCCATCTTGTCTATCACGTGATTACCCAGTCTGATATATGCCAATGATCAACGAACAACATATGGCTTTCTTACAGGTTTTTTTTATCTGAACTATATATTTTCTTAACTTCAGCAGGGCTCAATATTAATGGTTGTCCTATTACGTTTGGGTGCCGGCAAGTTATTCAAAAACCTACTCGTCTGGTTAGACACTTCCGGGCAAGTAGATTTTCAAAGTACTTGCCTGGCAAGTCAAGTTAGTTATCAGTTTAACATCGAGCCCTGAACAGTTTTGTATGACAATTATAATGTTCCTTCTTGATAATATTCATACTTTATATAACTTATAATAATTGTTTGAGAACAAAAAAAGTCTAATATGATTTCATGTATTTCATACTCCATTACAGAAAAGTAAGATTCAATGTGTTACAAATACAAAATGAAGTCTGCACCAACACAAAGACATGTCTCGAGACCAGCCATAAAGCTAAAGCTATTCAATGCAGCATTTTTTTTCTTTTTGTTTTATGACAATGAAAGCAAAGCCTGAACATTAGCTGATTTATAGCCAACGAACAATTGGAGTGTATATAAAATTGTGTAGTAAAGAAAATGAAGAAAATGCCATCAACAATGATTTACTATACACAATTGAACAACACAAATGGTAAGTTTATTAATATTTAATAGCCCTTGTATGTTTTGCGTTTTTGATAAATTGTATTACTTTTGTTGTTTTTATGCTCCCGGGAGGGTGGCAGTGGCATATAGCAGTACTTTGAACTGTCAGTCAGTCAGTCTCTCCGTCCGTCCCAAAACTTTAACATTGCCCATAACTTTTGCAATATTGAAGATAGCAAAAAAAAAGCTGATGTAAATTAGGATTTTGGGGAAAACTGCATGATTTTCAAGAAATTTTCATTTGGGAAGGGGCCTTTTATAGGCCCCTGTTATATAAGGCTGGAAACCCCTGTGATATGTGCATGTACAATGTGTATTTATATACAGTACAGACACCGTGTACTTAAACAAACGCCACTCGACGCGATGTTCATTTCACTGTGTTCGCTTACCATATGAACCACACAATGGGTGTTCAGATCAAATGTCGCGGGGCTGTTTTCGATAAGGCGAACACCGCGAATCACCGCGGACCCATAATATCTACCGCGGTGTCCATTGTTTCCGCTAAAAATAATAATTGAACATAAAAGTATTGTATTGATCCCTTTCATTTAAAAGTGATAATGAATAATGTATTTCACACCCATGCTCATGACAGTGTTTTCTGTCTCTTTAAACGCCGCGTATAAAAGAAAACTGTGTTCGCACCTAGCTGTATGAAACCGCTCCTGGATGTTTGATTATGCAATTCACAGTTTGAAGCCATGGAGAAATCATAACTGATTGTAGTTATCGTATTATCCCGAGTCTGTTGATTCCCCGATACATACATCTCAACTGTCTCAATCGCATACATGCAACTTCTCCCATCTTTTACTATTACTCGATAATCCCATATATGCCCGATTTCCATTTTTAAAAGCAAATTTAATATGGGTGTGAAATATAGACGATAATATTGACAAGAATGTCAACAACACAGACGTTGGCAATTTTGGAAAGTATCAAATGAATTTCAGCAAATGATTCTATTTAAAGACTTGATGAAATAGGAATCCAATCGGGCCAATGTGCGTAAATAACTTAATGTGGTGTGCGCGCATAGTGTACAGTTCGTGTTCTGTTACAAATTTTAGCCACAAATAAATACATGTATATGCCAATGAGATTTTCGTGTCCAGTTTTTGTCTTCACAAAATGCGCACGAAAATAGGCATGGGTGTTTTTATTTATGAACACAAAACTGCGATGAGCAGACAACATTGTTCAAGCTTCGTTGCGAATTTCCATTTAAGTATCGGGGTATCTCGCAAATGATTTAGAATTGGCATTGCACATAAAGTGCCGTGTGCAGTTCATGAATATTCTTGGACACCGACCAATGAACAGCCTCAGATATATATAGATTTCATTCAACATGTATAAGGCATTTTCTGGAAATCGGGAGAAAAATAAAGCGATATTTTGAAAATAAACCAACTTTTTTTTAGTTTGATTTGTCATTATTATTTATATTTTGTGTTGTCTGTGTACGTTTGTTTGGTTCTCATTTGTTTTCATTAAATCTTATGAAAATAAATATCGTTATTGTAAATGTCTAAAGCAAGTCCCGGTTTTCGATATCATAAACGAGAATTACTTCGATATTTTAAATGACATGTACAACGATTGTTTTTACTGAATACACGTGCTTATAGGAAGTTTGTGTTTCGAATACATAGGATATTGGATTTTCGGTGCTTGTTTTGGTAATATAACAAAGACGCATTCTGCGGTTTTCTTTAGGCCTTTTGTACTGACCCCCCATACCCCACGAAATGTCACCCATCGGGAAAAGTGAACACAGCGGACAGGCGTTTTTGTTTAAGTACACGGTGCCTGTACTGTACTCCATAACCTAAAACCTAAAACAAATGTACTGATTATCTTGCAGAACGTTCATGTAGAGAAAAACAATCATCATCTAATCAGCCTGCGTGGTAGCACACACTAAGTACATGCATTAGCATGTTTTCTAATGACGCGTGAAATAGAAATCTGCATATAGATCAATAAATAATCTGTATATTTTTTGTTATAACAGCTGTACGACTAGACAGTCCCTTTATGAAATGTACGAACAGCTAGCCTATTGGCTAGTTTTACTGGGCCGTGCGGTAAATCAATTAGGGTCTACTTTATTTGGACACTAGTGATAAGTCCAAATTTAGTGGATATGACCACTAGAGCTATTACCATTTGTTTATAATGTAAGGAAAAAAAGTTTGGCTAGAAATGAATTACATTTCTCATCCATTTTAAGCTCTACTAGTATTATTAAATATACATATAGTGGAGCTATCCTACTCAACCCGGCGTCGGCGTTCCCGTAAGCGTTATCTTTATATACATTTATTGATGTTTCATGAAGAACATTGTATCATTAATGTATTATGAATGGAAATGTAGGGCGGAGGTGACAGGGATATTTTCTTGAACTGGCTGTCTTAATGAACGATGCTTTCTTTCACGTTTTAGTACTACTTTGCGCTGAGGTAAATTTTCAGTAGGAATTTTGTTTCGATCAACAGAGTTTGGACCGATTCCGTCTCCAAAGTGGTCGGAACAGACGCGAGTATATGCCATTGGAAACCATTTTTTTCCGGCGAATTGCTATCATCCAAGCTTTTCTTTTGCATGCGTCTTTAAGCAATTTATGTAAAGTTACTTTTTTTGAGGATTTACCGATTATACCGCTAAAATTATGACATTTAACGAAGAACAGTAGTATTTCCCCATTGTTTTCCTTATCACCGGAAGTAGGTTTACCTACCCGCACGAACGACAACTCTGTCAAGACAGAATTACGAAAATCGGGATACATTGTTTAAATATTTTCGCTGGGATAATGACGTCATTTCGTCAAAAAATGACATCATTTCACAGTAAACAGTTAAAATTATCGATAATTGTCACTGTTACTTTTCACTGTTTGAAACAGTGAAATTATCAGTTTTCATTCACTGATATTTCTCAATAAACCACCGGAAAGCATAAAACAAATAGTAGCAATCAAATATAAGATATTTTTACCTTGCATAAAGTTATTATAGCACTACAAATATAGATCCTTTATTGGATAAACCACATTCGTCAATTTTATCATATTCGCGCATTTGAAATCATCATTTAATTTCAAATTAAAAATGCCACTTGAAACAGTGACATTTCAGACAATATTTAATGCATTCATAACATTCAGTATATTTAAATAAATTCAACATTTTGAATTCACATAAAAATATAACCAGGGAAAAGTAACATCATTAATTACTTGTGGTCTAGCGATAATCGGCCCAAGAATACTTTACTATTTTCTAAAGCATATTGTATATATAAATACTAAAGTTTTGAGACGACATCAAGAATAATAATACATTCAGTATATTATGTAAACATTATGCAAACTTATACAACAAAACATATGTGGTGTCGGCGTGGTTATATTGTTTGTAGTGTGTAGCCCTAAAACAATCTTCTGGCACTTCGGCATGTTCGCTGATATGACTTTAGAGTTGGAAAAATGATAATGTCTATTAAATTGTTATATTTTGAGGCAATACTAACATATTTAACACATATTGTGTGTTTGTTATTAAACATTGAAATAAACATTGCAGAAAAAGTGTCGATAGTGCCTGTATTCGTCCATATCCGCACTTTTCGGTCATATCCGCGGATATGAGTCATATACGCATTTTAGACGGACCGCTTTTTTCCCGGGATACTCGTGATACCTACCCGAATGGGAGACAACTTCTTAGTTACGAAAATCCCGAATAAGCAATGCCGGTGCTAGTTTGAGGAGTATAATTTTCAAGATTCTACTTGGTTTATGATAAGTTATTTGTGTTAAATTCGCGTTGTGATTAGTGGAATGTCAGTTAGTGGTGATGTGATCTGTAGTGGGCGAAATACAATATTTTAGTGGATTAATATTGGCGGATTGGCATGTTATGTGTTTGATAATGGCGGAATAGCAGGTTATGTGTTCTGCAATTGACGAAATGCCAAGGTATGTGCTCTGCAATTGGCGGAATGCCAAGTTATTTGCTTTAAAATAGGCCGAATGCCTAGTTACATGTATGTGCTCTGTAATTGGCGGAATGCCAAAATATGTGCTCTGCAATTGGCGGAATGCCAAGTTATGTGCTCTGCCATTGGCGGAATGCCACGTTATGTGCTCTGCAATATGCGGAATGCCAAGTTATGTAATATGCAATTGGCGGAATGCCAAGTTATGTGTCTTGCAATTGCCGCAATATCAAAGTATGTGCTCTGCAAAAGAAACGCATATCCTGATGTCGGTTGCTGATAGAGGATGAGGATAGACGTCTGGCTGTCAAGATGTTCACACTAGTATAGAATGGAGTTCAAAATGACTAAGTATACTTTCTATTTAATTTATGTTCATAACTAATTAACTAATTAAATAACATAATTTTACATTGATACAAGAACATTTCTTTGTTTTAATCAAAATTATACCAATAACATGCCATATACCTATATGTTGTGTTGTTGTTCGATTTTGTTTTTTGAAGCAATTTAGATTAGGGAATAATTGATTTACTCACAATGAAATATATATTTGTCCAGGTGATGAAGATTGAACGTTCTTTCTTAGCATTTATTTAAATGAGTTCATGTGCCCCTGATTAGTTGCCGCCTTTAGTCATAAAATGTTTCCCTTTTATGTGATGCGTGTATATCAATTAGCCAGGGCCCGTATTCACCATTTAATTCTTAGACTTAAGTCTAGACATTGGTTTTTATTCAAACTTAATATTCATTGTCTCTATATCATCCATTCTACATGTAGAACATTATTTTAGGGGACTAAAAACATGGGTTGCCTGTATGTATTCAAACGCTGGGCGTATTTGTTCAAAGCCTATTTTATGTTCTAAAGTCTAAGACCGGGTTGGTGAATACCCTGCTTTTGTTCAGGGGTAGTATCACGTGTTTGCGAAATAAGTGCACGTGAACGTTATGAAATAGCTTAGCGAACTGTTAATTAAAACGATTAGCAATATAAATAATTGTTTAAGATCAATTACACAACGTTTTAGTACTAAAAAGCCCATAAACCCGCAAAATCAACGAATATTTCGTAAAAAAAATAAATAAATAAAGTTACACATAAACAATCAAAGTTCCTATAAATAATGGCCAAAATTGCAACGCTAGATGTGGTCTGGTAACATATATTTAAAAAGATTCAGAATGCTCATTTTTCGGGGCAAAATGTGTCTTGTTTTGAGAAAACTGTGTATAATGCATGTGCGTAAAGTGTCGTCCCATATTAGCCTGTGCAGTCCTCACAGGCTAATCAGGGGCGACACTTTCCGCTTAAACTAGATTTTCGGTAAAAAGGAACTTTCTTTAAACGTAAAATACCATTAAAGCGGAAAGTGTCGTCCCTGATTCGCCTGTGCGGACTGCACTGTCTAATCTGGGACGACACTTTACGCACATGCATTTCGCCCAATTTTCACAGAACAAGACACATATATTTAACCCATGTTTATGTACCAAGTTAGTTTTCGTGTGTCGTATGAATAGATACTGTTTTAGGAAATTAACATGGACTGTATTGTGCTAACAAAATTAAAAAGGAGGATTTTGTATCTCGTTAAATTTATGTTATCATACCATATCTAGCGTTGAAATTTTGGCTATTGCTATAAGGAACACTGATTGTGTAAGGGATAACGTTATTTTACGAAATATTTCGCGAAATATTCGTAGATTATGAGTATTTATATTGTTTTAAAGTGTTACATATTACAAAAGAAATTAAGTCAATTTTATATACAATTTTAGTTGTTATGTAAGAATTAATAATCATAATACTTTTATCATGTCATATCAAAACTTCTCTAAACTGAATTAACGAATTCTATGTTTCGGCTTATTGTTCAATCGTTTGATTATTCGTTTCTGACAAGGAAGATCGAAAGCTAATACCATAACCGAGAAGTCAAATTAACATCGACTCTGCAAACACAGTGAATCTGATTGCGGATCAAGAATATTTACATGGATCACATTTATAAAAAGTGTAAAGAAAACAGAAACGCTTTTTCGAAAATTAAGTTTAGAAAATGTTCATATGTTTTGTGAGGACTCGACTGAGGTGTCTTGATAAATGTCCGCAATTGTCTGTCTGGAATTTTGAAGTCTTTTAGGGGAAACATATTGCCGCATATTTTGGATCGAAATTGCTACTGATGTCTACTCAGAACAAAAAAGCACAAGGATGCTTCCTGTTTCGGGGGTATTAATAAATAATAAGTGCACACTGACGTAAAAAGATCAAATTTACACAAAAGTTTAACAATAGGGAAGTTACAAAAGAAACCGGTTTAGGTACTGCCTTTGATGATTCACTTCCATGTAATACAACGGATAAATATCCGATAGGAATAATATCATATTGACACTTCAAAGTTATTTGCACTTTATTTTCCACTTTTAATCAGGCTATACAGATATTTCAATACATGCATCAATCCATTAAAAAAACGTGCAAAACATGAATTTAAAAAAGAATAAAACAGTTTCAGTATTGTATACTACATACACGTAAGATCACTTGATATACATACCATTTATATATTGGTTTACCATGTTTACGTCTCTATCACTGTTAGATGCTTTCTATAAAAACAACATCAACTGCTATAACGGTTTATGTTGCCCGCCCTGGCGTTCTAATAATTATATATAACAGGAACTAGATTTTGTCTCGGTATGAATTAGGTTAATATAATATTGGACATTACGAATTTACTCACACAAAATATGAAATAATTGTCCATAGATCTAGATTACATGATCGTATTGGATGAGCGATTATAAATGGTTCAATTTGATGAGGGTGTTGGTAAATCAAATGTTTTATTTACATTAACCACGAATTCCCATAGCCGCAATATATATTCTGTAAACTGAGACGTGTGCTTAACACTATAATATCGACTTCAGGTAAGCTCTTCAGGATATGAGGCTCATAATAAAATATAGATTTCAATCACAATTTTCATATACCTCATTCTGAACTCAGAAAATCGCTCAGTTTAAACGTTTTGTTTTGTGTTTTGAGTACTTATGTCATATCAATATTCGCATACTTGCAAAAAATATGAGGTCGCTTAAGTGTTTGAATGAAAACGCATAATCCAAGAGATTGTGGAAATTTAATATATAAGTTATAAACAAGCGGTTTTTCCTCAGTACCGAATAAGGACTATTGTTGTGTATTATTAAATAATTTAATTTAATTTACAGTTCATACGGTTCAAACGCTTTTTATAATATATTCATTACTCATTCGTTACTATTAATATCTTAAACCAAAAAACCAATATCGCTCCTGCTTTCATTACTTTTTAAACTTGACAAAGGTAAATGTTTGACCTTGATCTAATCATAAATGTTAGGCTGATATCAAATTACAAAACCGCGTCGTTTATCTTGAACGGATTGACCCAGTGACAAAATGAATCATATCTTTAAACTAGAGAATTCCGACACATCTTCGGTATTAATCGTGTGTACAACGAAGCGTAAATTTAACGACATTTATTACGGCTGCATTATGATTTAGTTTCAACATTCCACGTTAGGCACGTTGCATCATTAAGACTTCTTAGTTGAAGACGTTCGCAGCATAATGCCATATGTTATCGATTTGCTTGTTCGTTGTAAAACCATAGTATTAAGTGATTTAACTGCGTTGAGTATAATACGGTGTACGACTAAAAAAGGCACGATACGAGTAAAATAAAAAAATAAGTCGATGGTAGGAGTTGGAATTTGAAATGTACATGATTAAATTGGTAGTGGTTCCACGTATAACGTTGAGTTTGCAGGTAGTCGCACTTAAAAACGCGAACATTAGGTTCAGCGAACTACTGAACCAATTGGTTGACTTAAAGCAATATATATCATTGTTTGTTAGCTAATACATACTGTTAAAAACAAGTTTTGGAGTAATCAGGCATATTAGTATTTGGGCAGGTGTTCTGTACTTATTCTTGGCTTATTTGCAAAACTATCTTAAGGCCGATTGTATGTTTTCGTACAGCTATAAGCTTGAATAAGAGCAAAATGTTAATTAAATCAATGCTTGTCATAAATGCACATAGAATAATAAGCGTCGGTTAATTGGTGCAATAGCAATTATTTAACGCTTAAGCGCGTTTTATGTATATTACTAAGTAAAAAGAAGGATTATTGTTTTAACAAATGAATCATCTGGCGTTACAGATAAATGCACATTTACAACAAAACGAGAAAAAATCAAAATCACTTCAATTGCAGATAATTCCGCCTTCTAGTATAATCTCATTCAATAGGTACGCGAAAGTTCTGTATTATCCTTAATGTGTGGGAAGTTTATCGCCTATTGTCATCCGTTTACTTTCGCTGAATTAGGTAAAATATATTCCGTGAACTGAGTTGAAATCAAACGGCTACCTTAATATCAGTCTGTGTACACAATACAAGTAATCAGCCGATACTGTCAAAGCAAAGCTAACTTTCTCTTTGTTCTTTACGAAACAGAAACGGGTTGCATAAGCTTACTTTTCTACGAAATCGAATGTCAACGTCTGTACGTCAATTTTAAGACAGCTAAGCGAGATGTAAAGTATGAGTAAACATTGCATATGTCAATGATAATACAATCATAAACAACTCTCGCTCTTATCGGCTTGCTGTTTAATCTGTTCAAATAACAATGGAGTGTATTTATGATCGAATTGATGTTTATGTCTCCGATTAAAGGTTTAATAGTTACAATGCTTCCAAATATAATGTACTACTGAACTGGATACTTAAAACATCTTCATTTAACGTGTAATTCAATTTTCATTATGTTAATAAAATTAAACTAATAACATCAGCGGTAGTATATTCTGCTCATCACTACATGGACATTTATTTAACGGAAGTGGCCTAAAACTTAGACACAAGACAAAAGCACGCGGCTAACAATTAAAACAAAATTGAATACAACCTCGCAAACTGCATTTGAAAGGTCAGTTGAAAGCATTACTTTAAATAACTTTAAAAAAACTATGCCATCAGTGTAGAACATATAATTTGATAGGTAAATGTAATAACAAATCAAATTAAAATTGATTGAAAAACGACCAGGAAGTATAAATGATACATATAAATCGGTCCAATCTAGGTCAATATAAGTAGCAATACATTAACACATGAAAGCTGGTCATTATAATCATTACAAGTGCTGATCAAACTATTTGATAGTTAAACAACCGCAGAATAAAATGTATATATCTGCTGAAACAACCACCAATAAGATTTTACATATATTGAACGAAAAATTCCCAAAGATAAACTTACAAGAATCAGACATTGATATCGCCCACAGATTAGGAAAACCCAAAGACGGTCATTCACGTCCTATTATAGTAAAATTCGTATCAAGGCTGAAAAGAAATACCATCATGTCAAACAGACGAGAATTTAAAGGGACTGACATCTTCTTAAATTTGGATTTGACTCAAATCAACCAGAAAGTTCTTATGGCAATAAAGAGGACCAAATCTGACCAAGAAGCAGTCTGGTCGTGGGACGGGAAAGTACACCATACAAGTGCAAGTGGGGACATACGAGTGATCCAGTTTGCCCAGTACAGAAACCTCATTGATATGAACATGTAAACATAACCTTATCTTTGTGCTGAAGTATACAGATGAACCGAGATGACATTGCAGAGCGTTGAACAGACACACACGTCAAGCGTAGATAATATCCGCTGCACTTTGGCTGATTATATCCAGCATATAGTTCATACACATATTTTGTAACCCCAGCTCAAACGAATGCCAGTTTGTAAAAATATCATAATCATGTATATACATTGACAAATTAGTGAATATAATCGATAATAAAACTTCTTCAAAGTATGACATATCTCATAACGCTATACTAATATTGTTAACAATAGCATTAGAATGGTATTGATGAATTAATATCAAAATGGAAACAAATATTAAATGTAGCTCAAAAATCGTGTATAAACGTGTATGTGCGTTAATGTGTACAGACATGCTTAGTGTAAAACAAGTGGGCATGGCTATATATTAAGTTTTAGTCTCAATAATTATAATTTAATAATTAATTAAAATTGATATATTAAACATTTAATGTAACTTAATTTAAACGCATGCGTGTTAAAACGTGTATGAGTGTTAAGATATATATACATGAATAGTTGTAAAAAAGAAGGTAAGGTTATATATATACATGTAGTATGGGCGTAAACGTATATATAAATGTTTAGTTGTAAACGAGTAGATAACGTTATATACAAATGTGTATATACTCGGTCCATATAAACACATAATGTGTAGTAAACACATTTAACTGTCATTGGTTAAACCTATCACCATATAAACACATAATGTGTAGTAAACATATTTAACTGTCATTGGTTAAACCTATCACGTAGAAAGTTAACAGTACGTGAGAAATATCACCAATGTTTATACTCTGGTTGTAAGTTGTTGTCTGAACCAAATTGAAGCACGCTGTATCGAACATGTTTTTAATCGATCATGCAAGTATATTATACGAATACAAATAATACGAACTGAGAGTTTGAAATTACTTGAAAATTATCGAAAAACGCTTTTTAAAAAAAGTGCTTGCTGTATACACTTACTTATTTTAAAAAAGAAGCGCGAATATAATAGTATGATGTGGCACTTTGATAAGGTAACACTTTTTTTTCACAGCGCATCAGTTATTTTTCAGTGTTTTTGCGTTGTTTTTCTCTTAAGCATATTCAGAATTGTCGTTCCATGTTGTTTTGCATTTTTACAACTTATTTGCGTCATCCACGTAGTATTGTAAATGAATCTTCTATTTTTGAAATTTGTAAGAGGATACAGACATACTGAAACTTATGTTATGTATTAAAAACAACAAGCGCTCTAAAAAATGCGCACTAATATACCATTGTAATTAAATGCACTACAATATATGATAAAGTTTATCAAGAACAACGATGTTAAAAAACCTGATGTTGTATGTTTATAATATGTCTGTAACAGCAAATATCCAAAGTACTTTCATATTTTTATATTCATTAAATTTAATTTGAAATCTAGATTTAATTATAAATAAATTGTTTACTTATACGAACATTCAAATTAACTACCTTTCTTTTACATGATTATTAGTGCAACAAACAATGTAATTTACGTTATGTAAATTAAAACATGGCATAGCGTCAAATGAGGCTTATAAAACATATAATTTACATGCCTTAATTATAAACTATCAAGAAAACTCTAACTACCTATACATTTTTTTTCTTGGAATAAAACAATTAGAGCAAACAATTGTTACAAAAATCCCTACCAAGAAAATGGTGTGAAAATAGGTAAAGATAGGCATGCATTTTAGCAGAACACGTTATGATCTCTTTGTCCACTTTTGTTTTTCGCATTTTGTCATGGACAAAGGGATACTTAAAACGTGTATGCATAGTCGTTTTCTATTGTTGTTCTATTTGTCACATTTATCGTGTTAATTTGTGTATTAACGTTCCTTTTCTACGTTATCATTTTGTTTTTTTTGTTTTTTACTTTTTGATACAAATCTTTTCTACATCCATCTCATATTACTATTGAACTACCTCCAATAATTTGCAAACATTTCATGTGTAATTTTAAACATGACATTTTGCACTAGTAAATAATGTTTTTACACAATAAGACGATCTACGTTTTTACGACCACAATACAAAATGATTTCTTTCTATCTCAATATAAAAACGCAATATGCGTTCACACAACAATTGTTTTGCCATAAAAACTATGCACACTATATAAACAATCATCGATGGAATCCTTAATATCAACAGTTAATGTTCGCGGTTTAAGCAATAAAAACAAAAGATTACACATTTTTGAATGGCTTAAAGGTTTAAATCACTCAATATACATGCTACAGGAGACCCACTTATCAAAAGATAATTTTGAAAAATGGAAACAGGATTGGCCCGGGAAATTCGTTTATAGTGGAAATAAAACAAACAGCAAAGGGGTTGGGATTTTTATTCATCCTAAAAGCAATATAGAAATTATCCAAAGCACAGAAATTATAGAGGGTCGATTACTTTCTGCCGATATTAAAATTCAAAATAAAATTATCACATTAATTAACGTTTACGGACCAAATTCTGACGACATAACACTTTTTAATACACTACAAAACTACCTGCTCAAGCATAATGAAAAATCATACATCGTAGGTGGAGACTTTAATACTGTCTTGAACACAAATATAGATAAGAAGAATGGAAGTAATAAAACACACTCAAAATGCAGAAATATTCTTCTAAATATAATATCGACATGCGAACTAACAGATATTTGGAGAACTAAACACCCAGAAAAATTACAATATACCTGGCATTCAAATACAAAACCACCAATACATTGTAGACTTGATTATTTCATGATATCTGAAAACTTATGTAACTTAATCAATATATGTAGCATAAAACCTGGATATAAAACCGACCATTCTCTAGTATATTTATCAATCAACGAATCTCTTTTAGGAAAAGGCCCAGGTTATTTCAAATTAAATAACTCTATTTTATTAGATATTGAATATCAAGAAAAGATTAAGATAAGTATAAACGATGTGGTAAATGCTAACCCAGACTCAAATCCAAATACAATTTGGGAAATTATAAAAGGTACTGTACGAAATGAAACTATTAAATATACGTCCTACAAAAAGAAACAAACCCAAATAGAAGAAAACACATTGGAAGAGGAGATTCGCCTGATCGAAAAACAAATGGTTTGCAATAATAATAATAATAATAATAAAAATAATAATAATAATAATAATAATAATATAAATAACAATAACGACGAGCTTTCAGAATTAATCAAACAAAAACAACTGAAACTAGAACAAATTTATGAAACAAAAATAAATGGTTCAATACTTAGAGCTAAAGCTATCAAAATAGAAAACAATGAACATAATACAGCCTATTTTGCAAACCTAGAGAAGAGAAATGCCGAAAGAAAAGCAATTAATACACTTCTCGAAAATGGTAAAACACTTAAAACAAAGGATGAAATCATGGAAGCCGAAGTAAGATACTATAAAAACCTGTTTAAAAATGATTTACCAGAAGAAAAAGATGATAACAACATTTTTTTCAGCACTGAAATTAAAACATTAACCAACGAAAGCAAACAATTGTGTGAAGGAAAACTTAACGAATATGAATGCGGAATCGCACTGTTAGAAATGAGTAACAACAAAAGCCCAGGTTCAGATGGCCTAACAGTCGAGTTTTATAAAATGTTTTGGAACACGCTGAAGCCCTATTTTATAAATTCAATAAATTATTCGTTTGGTAAAGGCGAACTTACTGAGTTGCAAAAACAAAGTATTATCACACTTCTACCTAAAGCAGGAAAAAATTTAGATTATCTCGCAAACTGGAGACCTATAAGTTTATTAAATACAGACTATAAAATTGCTACAAAAACCATCGCGAACCGAATTAAAAAATGCCTACCTGAAATTATATCCTTTGACCAAACCGGATTTATGAAAAATCGATACATTGGAGAAAATGTCCGTTTGATATTTGATGTAATAGAACACTTAAATGTAAAACAAAAACCTGGACTGTTATTTTTTGCAGATTTTGAAAAAGCTTTTGATAGCCTTAACCATTCATTTATACTAAAATGTCTTAAGAAATTGAATTTTGGGTCAAGCCTGATTAAATGGGTCGAAGTATTTTACACTAACATAAAAAGTCTAATCATAAACAATGGGCATCTTTCAGATAGTTTTGAAATAAAAAAAGGAGTCAGACAAGGCTGTCCATTATCATCCACATTATTTATTATATGCTTGCAACTATTGTCAAACTACATTGAGCAAAATAGCAAAATTAAAGGAATAAATGTATTGGGAAAAGAAATAAAACAAACCTTCTTCGCCGATGACGCAACTTTTTTCATCAATGGATGCGAGCAATCATTTAGAGCATTGGTGGAAACCGTAAATGAATTCAAAAAGATATCAGGCCTAAACCTTAATACCGCGAAATCAACGATATTACGAATTGGATCCTTGAACAAAACCAACATCAAATTCTGCAATGAAAGACCTTTTATTTGGACATCTCAAGAAGCAAAAACTTTAGGAATTACTTTTTGTAACCAAAGTGAGTTGAATTTACAAAATAATCTAATCCCAAAGCTAAATGAGTTTAACACATGTTTAAAACAATGGCAACACAGGAAACTTACCTTAATGGGCAAAATTACTGTCATTAAAACTTTTGCGTTGCCAAAATTAATCTACCCATTTTCAGTTTTACCAAACCCATCGAGCTCAATACTGAATAGTATAACAAACAGTATATTTAACTTTATATGGGACAACAAGCCGGACAAAATTAAAAGAAAAACTTTATATAAAAAGTATGAAAGTGGTGGTTTAAACCTTACAAACATTAATAAATTCTTAACTTCAATAAAAAGTAGCTGGATAAAAAGATATTTAGACTCAGAAAACTGTGGTAAATGGAAACTTTTATGGGACTTGATATTAAATAAATATGGAAACGAACTAATTTTTGAAAGCGAACTTAGTGAAAAAACTATAACAGAAATAAGCGGAGGTAACACTTTTTTCCACGACGTCATTACATCGTGGTCTGCAGCAAATACAATATACAAGTCACGACATTCACAAAAACGCATCAAAAAGGAAATAATATGGAATAACAAGTCAATAACAGCAAACGGAAAAACATTATTTTATCGCGATTGGTATGACAGAGGGATAAAATACGTATATCAACTTTTTGACTTTAGAAATAAAACCATGTATACTTTTGAAAACATTAAATACCTCTACGACATCAATAACAATGATTTTATGAAATTCAATACCCTAATCACATCAATCCCAAAAGAATATAAAACTGAAGAAAGCATTCATGACCTCGATATCAATCAACCAGACGAAACGTTGTCAAAAGCAATAATCAACACAAAATATCCTAATAAATTCATATACAATATTCAGTTACAAAACGAGGACAATGACATTCTTGAAAACAAATGGAACACGAATTTTACCGATATAGACTCAACCACTTGGAAAAAAATCCATATTGTTCCCCACATTTCAACCATCGACATGTCTTTACGCAGCTTTCAATATAAATTTATCATGCGAATCGTCCCCACAAACACATATCTTTTTAAATGCAAACTAAGCAACAGCACATTATGTGATTTCTGTCAATCACATATCGAAACAATAGACCACTTATTTTGGGAGTGTCAACACATTCAAATAATATGGAAAAAGATGGAAACGTTTCTTGCCAGTCAAAACATATTAATTGAAATAAATAAAACTCATGCTTTCTTTGGATGCACTGAGAAAAAACTACACTCTGATGTTTTTAACTTTATTGTGATACTATTAAAATCTTTTATATTTAAAATGAAATACAAAAAATGCATACCAACCTTTCCTCACTTTATTGAATACCTAAATACGAGAATAAAAATTGAATCTGAGATTGCCCTTGTAAAAAATAAATATGAACAACACCAAAAAAAATGGATTCAATTTAGGTGAATCATACATTCTACAAACCACAAATAATGCTACCCAGACAAATTTTATGGCAAAACAATTTAATAAAAAAAAAATCCTTCTAAAAACAATAACAAATACTTTCAACAATTCCATTGAAACAAATCTTGTTGTAAAATATTTTCTTTACTTTTTCTAGATATAAAACCTCTATGTTTAGTAAACATAGTTATTAGTTTTATGTTTTTGCTATAAATCACAAAGCTCTTTATCTAACATTGGCAATGTAAACAATTTTTAAAATATAATCACGCATACGCTAAATATTTGATATGTTATAGTTCAAAATGTACATTATTATCATACACTTTCTTATGTTTTTCCGTATTCTAGTAATTATGGATGTAAACTACAATGTAAAGAAATGTGAAAAATAAATGAGAAAAAAAAAAGAAAAAAAAAGAATAAAATGTATATTTAGATACTTAGCAAATAGGTTAGCACGAACAACATATATGCTAGCAAAAAGGCTAGCACGTGCCATAGATTGCATCTTTTAATACATTTTAAAGGACAGCACTTAAATCGACTGATATTATTTTTCTCATAATGTTAAGCAATTCAGTTAGATTTTTAACTTAAATACGTAAACTAATTAATTTTTTTACAACTATGTCCTTACTAATGTCGTGCCTGGGTAGCATTTAAAAGACTGCCCTTCCTTGTGTTCAACCGTGTTTACATTTTGGTCAGCTAGGTTGACATGTTAAACCGTGTACACATTTTGGTCAGCGAGGTTTGAATGCCTACTTGGATGCTCCATCTAATGTATTGTTTAGTTAAGGTTTTGAATAATCAATCTTAGCTACCAATGTAAATACATAATAATACATACTATTAATGATCATTAAATGAATTAAACAACAAAAGCAAGCATTTCTAGGTTAGTAAGCACATGTAAATTGTGTACACGTTAAACTATGTATAAAATAGTTATGTTAAGAGTTTTATTCGTTTAAAAAAAATCGACGAATTGACAAATTCATACATATATATTTATACATATTTAAATTAATTTTTTATGATAACTCTCGATCCACTGTTAGGTTTCGGTGCCATAAAATGGTAAAGCCCCTAACTCAATTCTTATATTTAACGTGTCAACGTATATAAAATTTGCCTCACAGCATAGAGAAAGAATAATATTATATCATTACATAAGATAGTATGCAGACACTTATATGAACTAAAAAAAGACACAAATTGGTAAAACCTCTGTGCATTTAACCGCCTCATCATATTCTACCAAAACATGTTTCAGGCTTAGCCTGTGAAAACATAACTTGCCGGTAGTGTAAGTTCGCAGTGTGTCGTTCACTATCAGCCTTTACATTTTTATATTAATTTTCATCGGTCAAAACGAACGACTTAAGTGACACAACCGATAACTACGTACACAGGTTGGTGGACTGAGGACCAGCCAGTATATGTTACTAGACGAGTTTCCAGAGGGAAATATTCGAGGTTTATTCGTTGTTTTGGCAAAATTACTTTCTATTGTTCATAGAGCTGAGTACGAATTATCTTTACAATAACGTGCATGCTTTTTCACTCCAGTTGTCGTAAACGGAAAAAGCCGATAAAGAATACCGAACCGTTTAAGAGTAACGCACTGATTGCACTGCAGTTTTTATGAATCCCGTAAGGGAGACGACGCTCTGTCTTTCCGTCCGTCCGTCCTTATTCTTATTTTGAAGGAATTCAGTTACATTGATTCTGAAAAAAAGCTCGATAATCGTTTTCGTGTTACGCTTTCGCACGAGATCTAAGGAACATATTATTCGAATTTGGTGACAAAAAACCCCAATATTTTCATATCGTAGGCGTGCGAACAAAATCATGTCATTGTGTAAATGACTTTCCAGGGATTTTTTTAATTTCAAATACTAGTGATAATTATGCATTTTCACTAGATATCTGGGGTACTTATTATCCAAATTTGAGAACTTATATGCATTATAGGCCTGACATTCCTATATTGTCACATCATTCCGCTCCAATGTACATGTATTGTTTTACGTTAAAATGCTTACTCTTTTTTTAAAGTATGTTCGAACAACGTAAGTCCATTTTTTTTCATCTACTTAGTATTTGTTTTTGTTATTGATTCCGTTATTTCTACTTCCACTACTGCTGCAGCGGCTGCAGCTTCATCTACTTATGCTGCTTAAGTAGTATAAATATTAGTAGCTGTAAAGTTTATAATAATAATAAAAGTTAATTACTTTTTCCATAAGAAATATATAAGTTTTTGTGTATCAAAACATAATTTTGGTGAAAGCAATATAAATTATAATTTATTTTGCGTATTTTTACTTTCAAATTAGGATTCGAACCGATATTCGATATCCGAGCCTTTTGATTCGAATTCGGATCCGATTAAAATTTTTGGATTTGCTGCAGCACTACTATTAATAGATGCGGCTGCTGATAAACAAGGGCGAGTCCAATTGCACGGGTGATTACAACGCAATAGTATCAGGTTACGCTTATTAATCTGATGCTATTAATAGATTCGGGAAAACAACGCAATTGTATGAGGCTACGCATGTTTATATTCTCAATTTATAAAACGTTGAACACGAGTTCAACAATAACATCAGGGATACGATAGACAACAACAAAAATGCTTTATAATCGCTAAAACCGAACATAACAAACAATTCAATATAACACGAATGATCTGTTTCGTAACCTCGTTCACGCTTCTACAGCGGGGATTTCTGGGAAACGTGCTTTTGTTCTCAACAGATAGCGGCGATCTTTTGTATTTACGGTAGCTAACAACGCATTAGTAAAATGTTAAGCTTGTTTATATTCACTGTTCTCAATTTATTAAACGTTGGACATGAGTTCACCAATTACTACAGGTACACTATAGGAAACCTCAAAAATGCTTTATAATCTCTAAACCGAAAACGACTAAAAAGAACAAGAAATATATTTTTTAAATGTAGTCAGCGTAAACGCTGACTTTGAAATAAAGTTTGCAATTTACTTTTCTAAATAAATAAATAAAATAAAAACAAAATTTTAACTATTGTGTTTTTTTTCATTTATACGTTGCATACTCGCCGCATGAAATGTGTGTTGTCAGTGTCAAACCACACATTAGTTTAAGAAGATAAAACATATACTACGGGAGTGCACATCATATGTGTCTTCACATGCCTTATTATGAGTATATTTCTTAACTATCGAAATATATCGTATGTTAATGTTTGATTTAATCGCAGTTTTCTTCCGACACATTTAAATCACACTTTCATAGCCGCGTCATGCGAAAATGAGTCTTATGCGTTTCGACCAGCGTTTCTTAATTGGATCTTTTCACGCTTTGGTAAATTGACAAAATTGAAAATATTTGTTTCAGATTCGCAAATTTTCGTTTTATTTATGATATTTGTGAGGAAACAGTAATACTGAACATTTACCATGGTCTAATATAGCCATTATATGCATCTTTTGACGATTTTAAAACCTAAAAATTATAAAGCGTTGCAACGCGAAACGATTGAATAATTTGGAGAGTTCTGTTTTTGTCGTTAAATTTTGTGAAACTACGAAGATTGCTTATATAAGGTATAAAATACTTCAAGCATATGTACTTGGCGGAATAGCTCAGTAGGCTAAAGCGTTTTTACTTCAGGACTCTGGCAGGACTCCAGGGGTCACTGGTTCGAAACCTGGTCCGGGCAATGTTCTTTTCCTTTTTTTAATTTTATTCTTGATTTTTTACTGGAGCTTTTACGATCCAATGTTTACATTTATCGATATAAAGCATTTAATGAATAAGTTAAAGATGCCAAAATCTGTGAAAAGGCCCCTTTAAACTCAACGTGTGCATTTGCGCAGTCTGGTCAGAGGCTATGCTGTTCGCTATAAAATCACTCAATATGTTATGGTCTCATTATGTATCTCCTGACCAGACTGAGAGATGAGCAGGCTGGGTGGGGTAAATATATATATTAGCACAATGGTTTTCGATACAAAATTGAATTCAAAACAGCAAACTTGTAAATAAGGGCAGCCTATCCATGCGTTCAGGAACGATTTCCAGACGTGCTGAAGGATTACGGCAAATATTGTGGTTGGATAATTTAACGATTTTCTTCTTATCGTGACACTACACTATTTTGGTAACGGTTGTTTTCTCATTTTGAAAGCAAAACTGAAATTCTGCGAAATAGATTTTAACGCGTAATTGTAACCGGGTCACAATTTGTGTCGTTTGAACATTCAGAGAGTAGTCCGGAATTCCTTACACTTAACAGTGCTACATCCTTTGCGCTGAGCACAGACACAGTGATGTAGCCACAGTGCAGAGGTTTTATCTCGAATCAGCCTATGAAATATTCAAAAATATTCATGCGTGTCTGCTGGCGTTATGTAAAAGTCATTAAGATGAAAAGCTGAGTAAAACAGCTATGCCGAAAAAGCGCATGAGTGCTCTATACCTATGTTTAGGTAAGAGTTGTTGACACCGTGTTAACTGCTACGGTTACAAGTAATGCATAAACAACAATGTACGGATCAACAGGGCTGTCTTGATGACTACCTAATTTGTGAGTCAAAAGTATTGCTCGCAGATTTATTATTTATTTATTTTTATCAATGATCTTCTTGTATGTTTTGAATTTGTGTCAAAAATCAAAAGTTTTGTAAAGTGAATTTTCATCATGAAATTATATTCTTAGTGAGATACAGTAGGTATTCGATATTCCAACAATATTCATTTAATATGATGGTGAATGCAAATTGTCTTTATATTCAGTTATCATTGCCATTTTCACCATACTTTCTATGCTTTCAGAACGTCCAGAAAAGGCCATGTTGTTTTTATTTTGTCTATGTTATCTCTATGAAATAAATAGGATGATAAAAATGCACACAAAGCTCGATCCGTGCGTTATGACACACTCTTTATAAATGTGAATGGCGTGTGTTCATTTCAAACAGCAAGTGATAAATGGATCAGTGAGTGCATTTTATCGCGCGACGGACCGTTTTATACAATGTGGATGTTGGTAACGGCGTGATATGGAAACGACATGTCGATCAATTAAGACCTACAGAGGTCAGCAGACAGGCACTTCTAACAAATGATCCCCTGGTTAATTGCGATCCGCGTTGCGTTAACAATGAACAAACGTATAATGACCAATTGTCACAATTAGTTCCGCGTTCAGATACTGAAGAGACAGGCATGCCGTCAGAAACACCCGTTAGACGCTACCCGCTGAGTAATCGTCGTAAACCAGATCGGCTTTGGTACCATTAGCTATAACTTAACTAACTGACCGGAGGAGAAAGCCGGAAGAGCTGCAAATTAAAAAACATTATCTGTCTGAACAATGTAATGTTCTGATGATGTTGTTGGTATGCCTAAACTCAATTTGATATGTCACTGGTTTCTTTCAATGATTGAATACTATATTATATGTTTCTTCTTGTATTATTTTATTTCCGGAATCAATGAATTTTAAATAGGGGAGAACTATTATGTATATTTCATGCATCTGATTGGTTAATGTTCAATATTGTGTATCACAGCCACGCCCTCTATGTACTTCTGCATGCTCGCCACTTGTCATACGATGTAGTATTAAAATAACCACCAAACGTACTGTGTGTTCTCTGTTTATGTTAACCCACATACACAACATATGGGACCTTGTTTACAAGATGTTTATGGGAATTATTTGCAATAATATCCTAAGAGCGTCAGGTTTTAACACTTTCAATAATAGCGCTGTAATGAACGCGTCCTAATAATTTAATAATACGTTAAATACCACAACTATTGGAAAAATCCTTTACGAGAACTTAATGGAAATGCGAGCTATATAGAATCAATGCAAAGTAAACAAACATGTTGCGAACTTTGGGGTAACACCGTATATAAGATTTATATATAAGTGGCTTATATAAGTCATTATTTCATTCATAGCATGGCTCTCAAAAAGCAGAATTATTATCAATATAACTCGTCATTATTATGATCGAAATACTATCGTCTTTAATATAATGAACGCGCTATTTAGTTGTCTAAGTTAACTTTCAGTGACTACCAACGTTTTGTATAGCAATGTCATGTTCCCAATTCAAGAGACCATAATCATGGGAAGCCAAGTATTATTATTATTATAAACTCAATACTGAATAATCGATTTATGCTGCCAAAATAGTTACATTTTTACAAAAGGGTATCGATCTGTCGAAACCACAAGCAATTGCATAACATTACTCTCCCTTGTAAAGACGTTCATTCATAAGTAGTCATTAGCACACTTGGAATTATATTTGTAAATATATAATACCAAATTAACCTATATGTCTAAATAAAAGCAGGCATCAGGCTGTCAAAATGGCTGAGACGTATTCATAACATTTATAAGTCTTGAAATTTAGGCATAATAATGTTACCAATACTGAAAAAAGTGATCTATACTGACTTGTTTATGTCTTGATACTCAATACTCAATAAAGATGGTTACTGAAACAGCAAATTGATGCATGTGACATATTTCTGGACTTTCCCTATTTCTACATATTTGTTATCAAAATCATGGTACTATATTCACAATGGCAAAGAGAGTCGGTACCCGCATTAAGATCGAGAGAACACAAGTTCGATCACTACTTATGTGCAAGTATCGTTTCATATTTCTGAAAATACCCGATAAGACGTTTACCCAGAATAATTATTCAGGTTTGTTTCATTGCTTTCCTTTACAAATAAACAAACATAGATTGGCTTCAACTGTCTACATTCTAAATTTCTACCTCCAAGCTGGAGCAGTTGGTTTGAGACAGTTGTCAAGACGCTGTGGAACCGTTTCGATGCGCTACTTCCTTTTATACTGTCCAAAACACAGTCAATACATGACTCCGACCTTACACGTCTTCTCGTTTATGGTACTTCTTAAATATGAACATCCATCAAGTTGCATGCTGCATAACGAAAAAAAAATAGAGTTCATAATAAGGCTGCTAGTGTATGACCATTGATGACTAAAAGAACAGTCCATTCTCCGCGTCTTTTTGTTTTATTTCAAACTTAGTGAAAAATGTATTGTTAACCAAAGGTTAATATCATCAACATAAGATTAAACAAGTGTGTTTATATTGCTATAGTAAATTTACTTACATTATTATGTGGCTTCAAATCATGAGAAAATAACAACATATACCCAAGTACCGAGAAACATTACATTATTTTGTTTTAATTAAAAACAAAAAAGAAAGTTGTGAATTTCGTCCGTAACATAATTACTTTCATAAAGCGTTATTAAAGCTTTGATTATTTTGCAATAATTTCCCATATCCAGCTATATTTGACGCGAGCATTTATTCACAAGTTTCTATAGGAACTACTTATCTAGAGCTTTGACTTACTCGTCCGATATGTTTTACATTGCTCTAAGGGAAAGAGGGGGGATTTAACGGACCAACTGATATAAATTTGGTATCCAACAGGTTACTTAAAATAATCCAGTTTACCTGTAATTGTCACCGGTTAATTAACGAAAACAAACTCAAAATGAAATGTTTACTTATACTTTTAAAAAAGTCGGATTTTCGTACATGTCTTCTCTTTAAAAACCACTCCGATGTATGACCGATTCCGTTTGTAACATAAGCTGCCATATCATATTGTTAACATCCATATATTAATAATTATTCATTGAATATAACAGATTTGCCAATCTTTGTTTAATTTCATATGTAATTATCCTGAGTAAAAACATATGGATACGAAATGGATAATTTTTTTTTAGTAATTTATTCATCGAGACGCTGCTTACGCTCGCGTCGTAGAGCTTACTACCTTGTTGATATTTTGAATGTTTTACTCAAACTGTTTTAATTTCTTATGTTTTAACGTAATACAATATTAGCATGGTGAAACGACATCAATAATTTCTTATTTATTCTTTGCTGGATAGCATTTAGTCGAATTACGATTGTAGTGTTTATCATAAATATTAGTATTAAGTGAAATTAAAATAAGACTGATTTTTATTAATACATGTACACAAAAGTCAAAAGACAGTACCTTACTCTCCATTTACTTATTAAGTAAGAAAGTTTGCTTGCCTGTATTAAGAACATAAGAAGGTTCATACTTTATGCGTAAAATAGTTTTTTGAGATTGATCAGCGTGTATCGTTCCGTCTGGTCTACACATTACCATGGTAACGCCCCCCCCCCCCCCGGCTGAATCGGCGCAAGTCGATCCAAAGTGTGTTCTCTAACCCTAAAGCATAGATAGAGGACTGTTAAAAATAAAAACGTATCTCAGAGATGCGGTTACTGCCACTTTGTATATTTTACATACAGACAATGTATGTGTCTTTAACAATCGTGCAATTGTTAAGTGACTATGTTAAAATTGTAAACAATAAATAGGGCAATATTTGTGTGTAACTGATCGAGCTTAAATTCCTTCATTTTATAGTTTGAAACTGGCCGAGCTCATTATACAGACAAGCGAAAGGGTATATTTATCAGATTTCGTAATTTTTTCAATGTAATTAAATTTTTTTACAAACAAATATATACTGGTAATACTTGGAATAGTCTGAAAATATAATAGTAAAAACAGTTTAATTACAAATATGTACCTCACCATGACCTCTGGAAGAGTAACCCTACTCGCTACTAATTCACGTGAATAACTTCTTATTAACAACTTGCGCACAAAAACCTATGCTGGCATTATACGTAGTTTTTGTTGACAAATAACCGATGAAAATAAAAGGGCCATCCTTGAGCTTTCCGTGACTTTTGATATACGCCGGTTTCTTGACAAGACATATTATGGGAACATTCCTTGTCAGCGGGCTGATAAATGAATTTGCGGTTGGGCAAATAGCTCTCCGCTCTTAAAGTCATACCTTTTTTTTCTGGACATTTGTGTTGGCATGCAACGGGAGCCCCGTTCATTAGCCGACTAAACATGTTTTTAACTTTTATTTCGTTGAAGTTGTACCTAACGTTCTGGAAATGTTTGTTTTAATAAAATGAAGGCCAACTTGGATATTCATTCAAATCCTGACAGGCAACTCAGAGTTATTGACCTTTGTTTTTATAAAAGTGCGAAATTCTTCGTTCGAGGTATCTTAACAATAGAGTTTACTTCGAATATTTACCAAACTTTCTAAACAGTTGTTGACATTGTTCGTTGAGCAGCCAATTTTGCGCTAGACGCTACAGATTTATTTTATTTTGTTAATACACATAATGCAACATTCGATGTCACAACTTTTTCAACTTATTCATTTGCCTCAAGGTGTCACTAAATTTAACAAAACATTTATACATAAAATGAAGTTACGTTCGATACCTAGCCTAGAAATATGACATCCCCTATTGCCCATTCTCCCGGGCCTATTTCTGTCTGTTACATCGTGATATTAAAGCGCATTTGTTTATACAACCAAGTGAGTTAACCCATTTGGTTGGTAAACATTTTGAAATATATATAACAATTATTTCAGAGCGTATTGAAATTCGATAGTTATTAGTATACTTAGATACGGTGGTATCTATTGCGTTGTTGATAGTTATTTTATCTTGATTTTTTGAAAATGCAAGTGTCTGTTGCATGTTTCATATGTTTCTAATTTTTCATCGAGTGTGTATTTAATTGCTTTGATCCTCGTTTTGAAAGTTGCCGAAAAAAGACGATAATTATCCAACACTCGTTTATTTAATTAACGTTAATTTTCCTCTGAACGTCAGTAACAATTTGCAAAATGCCCTGCTTTAATTAATAACATTGATCAGTTTATATCTATAAGTAGATCTATATGTGTTACTGCTTTTATCAACTATGTGGTTCTTATACTTTGTGTTGTATTCGAATATATTATTTATTTGTTCGTTGTAAAAACGCGTTGATAAAACAATACGATATCATATCATGGCGAGTTTCTTGTGCAATTTATTTGCAATTTTGAAATATGATGAACCCTCTCTCTAAAATTGATCATAGAAATTACACAAACAATTTATAATGAGTTATTATCTACATTTGGTGAAAACTTTCCAATCTTAGTTGTGACGATAAGAAAAAACATTGTTAATGAAACGCTGTAATTGTATTCCGCGATCGCCTCTTTACAGTACCGCGCTCTGCCATTGAGATATATTCAGATAGGTATAACCTTTAAACAAGCATATGGTTTCAATGTATGAATGACATTTATCCATTAAAGAATAAAAGCGTTTTGTTAATAATGAGCATGGAATATACATCATCATATTATTGGAATATACAGTGTATATGTATTTGACATGGTTTTGCCAATATCCCATTGACACGTACAGTACATAGAATGGGATTAATAAATGGAAGCACATGCTTGTCGACCTGAATTGTAATAACGCCCGAAAGTGTAATAAACTTATCTTTTGGTTTAAAATCGCATCTTATCGCATTTTCAAACACAGATTATTGCAAAATATAATGCATATATGTATATAAAATATTTATTAATAGGGCAATACGACCTATGAATGACAAAAAAGGTGTTCTCATACAACCTCAATTGTAATAAAGTTATTACATTATTACAATTGCGTGACAACCTGAATTGTAATAACGCCCGAAATTGTAATAAACTTTTTTCTTGGTTTAAAATTGCATCTGATCGCATTTCCAAACACAGATTATTTCCAAATATAATGCATACGTGGATATAATATATATATTAATAGGACAATAAGACCTATGAATGACAAAAAGGTGTTCTCATACAACCTCAATTGTAACAAAGTTATAACATTATTACAATCGCGTGTCGACCTGAATTGTTATAACAGCCCGAAAGTGTAATAAACTTATTTCTTGGGTTAAAAGTGCATCTTATCGCATTTTCAAGCACCTATGTTTGCAAAATATAGTGTATACATGTATATGAAAATGTATCTTTATAAGGTTATACGACCTATGAATGACAAAAAATGTGTTCTCATGCAAACTCAATTGTAATAAAGTTATAACTTTATTACAATTGCTTGTCGACCTGAATTGAAAAAACGCCCGAAAGTGTAATCAACTTATTTCTTGGTTTAAAATTGCATCTGGTCGCATTTTCAAACACAGATTATTGTCAAATATCATGCATACATGTATATAAAATATATATTAATAGGGCAATACGAACTATGAATGACAAAAAAGGTGTTCTCATACAACCTCAATTGTAATAAAGTTATTACATTATTACAATTGCGTGACAACCTGAATTGTAATAACGCCCGAAAGTGTAATAAACTTTTTTCTTGGTTTAAAATTGCATCTGTTCGCATTTCCAAACACAGATTATTTCAAAATATAATGCATACGTGGATATAATATATATATTAATAGGACAATACGACCTATGAATGACAAAAAGGTGTTCTCATACAACCTCAATTGTAACAAAGTTATAACATTATTACAATCGCGTGTCGACCTGAAATGATATAACAGCCCGAAAGTGTAATAAACTTATTTCTTGGGTTAAAAGTGCATCTTATCGCATTTTCAAGCACCTATGTTTGCAAAATATAGTGTATACATGTATATGAAAATGTATCTTTATAAGGTTATACGACCTATGAATGACAAAAAATGTGTTCTCATGCAAACTCAATTGTAATAAAGTTATAACTTTATTACAATTGCTTGTCGACCTGAATTGTAAAAACGCCCGAAAGTGTAATCAACTTATTTCTTGGTTTAAAATTGCATCTGGTCGCATTTTCAAACACAGATTATTGTCAAATATCATGCATACATGTATATAAAATATATATTAATAGGGCAATGCGACCTATGAATGACAAAAAAGGTATTTTCATACAACCTCAATTGTAATAAAGTTATTACATTATTACAATTGCGTGACAACCTGAATTGTAATAACGCCCGAAAGTGTAATAAACTTTTTTCTTGGTTTAAAATTGCATCTGTTCGCATTTCCAAACACAGATTATTTCAAAATATAATGCATACGTGGATATAATATATATATTAATAGGACAATACGACCTATGAATGACAAAAAGGTGTTCTCATACAACCTCAATTGTAACAAAGTTATAACATTATTACAATCGCGTGTCGACCTGAATTGTTATAACAGCCCGAAAGTGTAATAAACTTATTTCTTGGGTAAAAAGTGCATCTTATCGCATTTTCAAGCACCTATGTTTGCAAAATATAGTGTATACATGTATATGAAAATGTATCTTTATAAGGTTATACGACCTATGAATGACAAAAAATGTGTTCTCATGCAAACTCAATTGTAATAAATTTATAACTTTATTACAATTGCTTGTCGACCTGAATTGTAAAAACGCCCGAAAGTGTAATCAACTTATTTCTTGGTTTAAAATTGCATCTGGTCGCATTTTCAAACACAGATTATTGTCAAATATCATGCATACATGTATATAAAATATATATTAATAGGGCAATATGACCTATGAATGACAAAAAAGTGTTCTCATACAACCTCAATTGTAATAAAGTTATTAAATTATTACAATTGCGTGACAGCCTGAATTGTAATAACAACCGAAAGTGTAATAAACTTTTTTCTTGGTTTAAAATTGCATCTGATCGCATTTCCAAACACAGATTATTTCCAAATATAATGCATACGTGGATATAATATACATATTAATAGGGCAATTCGACCTATGAATGACAAAAAGGTGTTCTCATACAACCTCAATTGCAATAAAGTTATAACATTATTACAATCTCGTGTCGACCTGAATTGTAATAACAGCCCGAAAGTGTAATCAACTTATTTCTTGGCTTAAAAGTGCATCTAATTTTATTTCCAAACACAGATTGTTGCAAAAAATAATGCATACATGGATATAAAATATATATTAATAGGGCAATACGAACTATGAATGACAAAAAGGTGTTCTCATACAACCTCAATTGTAATAAAGTTATTACATTATTACAATCGCGTGACAACCTGAATTGTAATAGAGCCCGAAAGTGAAATAAACTTTTTTCTTGGTTTAAAACTGCATCTGATCGCATTTCCAAACACAGATTGTTGCAAAATATAATGCATACATGGATATAAAATATATATTAATAGGACAATACGACCTATGAATGACAAAAAGGTGTTCTCATACAACCTCAATTGTAATAAAGTTATTACATTATTACAATCGCTTGACAACCTTAATTGTAATAACGCCCGAAAGCGAAATAAAAAAAAATCTTGGTTTAAAATTGCATCTTGTCGCATTTTAAAACACAGATTATTTCCAAATATAATGCATACATGGATATAAAATATATATTAATAGGTAATAATAATACACGGTTCCATGTCCGATCTTAATAAATTATTTCAAATAAATTATTTATTAAGATCGGACATGAAAACGTGTATTATAGAGACAATGACCGAGAAATATGATAGTTTAACAGTTAACTGTTCCCGAGCGAGGTTCCCGGCTTGCGCGATCATTTCAATAAGCGAGCGGGGAAACAACGCACTTCCGTTGCATTTTAAAATGGCGAGTGGCTTACCTTGTTAATAATTATATACATAGTCGAACTATCTTTTTTTAAGAGGACGTTTTGTTGGAAGATTTTTATTGATTTAGTATGTGTATGCATTATAATAAACAGGTTTATAAAAATCACGGCTGCAGCTGCATTAAAAAAAAAAGTCACGACGTATAGTCGAATGATTGAGTCATTGCCATCGAGCGCCTGTGGTCGTTCCAGCAGTGGAATCGCTACCTCACTTTAAAGTTTATCATGGTCAGTTCGCGGTCAGTGTGTATGTATGTCAGAGTTTATTTACAGGTCATCGCTGCGTCTTCACGACTGCCGTATGTGCTGACCTGTACTCCAGTTCTTGGTCAGTACAGGGATAGTTATATAATATAGACGGTATCGCGTGAACTAGGTGAACTGGAATTTTATTTAGACCAGATGTTAAATGAAGATATTTGCCGATATAATTATGGTATCTTAATAATAGATTCTTAATGTGCTTTCAACATAACCATGATAGATATTATTTTTTATTAATTTAACAAGAATTATCCCACCATATTGACCAATGTCTTAAGAATAAGCGAGATGATTCCCGGTACTGTTAATAATGGAATCAAATAGCAATGCCCGACAAACCACTAAACAGGGTTGTCCGAAGAACGCGCGATTAAATATTAAAAATATGTACGGATACTTCGCGTGTGGCCGGTTGACTAACATGTTTTAATTTCACTTCCAGTCTTTTTTTTGTGTCTATAGATATATGATCAGCAATATGTAATAATGTAAAATAAACTTCGAAAACTACGCGTAACATCACGTACTGCGTGAAATGCAGCTAAGAACTGCACAGAAAAAAACATATGCTATCTTCGATTTCATTCATTAAACTCTTTAATTTCCACCAACTCCAACCACAATCAACGCCGTATATCTTTTTTTAAAAGATATTTCTTGTTTATAGGTTAAGAAGGAAAACGGATTAGGTTACGGTATCACGATCGTCTCGATTATTTATTTAAAAAAAAATGAAAGAAAATGCCTTTTTAGGTCTTGAACTCAATAACGAATTGAAATATTGGTTATACATATTTATTTTATTCAAGGTTTAATATAATACATACTGAAGTGAGTATTGATACCGCGCGGTTTATTTGTCATACCTGAGAAATGTACGATGGATTCATAATTTTGAAAACACTAGGGATTTGTTTGTAGTTAAATTATATTTAAGTGTGCAACACCAAAAATAACAAAAACAATTGTGAACAGAACAGGGTTTTATATATTTATTCATTCATTCATCCGTCAATTCGTCCGATCGTTCGTTCGTTCATTAGTTCGTTCGTTCGTTCGTTCGTTCGTTCGTTCGTTCGTTCGTTCGTTCGTTCGTTCGTTCATTTATTTATTAATTCATTTTATTTAATGCTTTCCGGTGGTTTATAGAGAAATATCAGTGAATTAAAACTGATAATTTCACTGTTTCAAACAGTGAAAATTATCAGTGAGAATTATCGATAATTTTCATTGTTTACTGTGAAATGACGTCATTTTTTTGACGAAATGACGTCATTATCCCAGCAAAATTCGTTAGTTAAACTCTTGAACAATGTATATAAACTGTGAAAAATGCATTAAATAAAAAGAAAATTTGTTGGATTCGGTGGATTATCGACTTTAATTCACTCGTGATCATAGAAAACATATATTTTCACTCGTGGCTGCGCCACTCGTGAAAATATTATTTTCTATGATCACTCGTGAATTAAAATCGATAATCCACCGGATCCAACAAATATCCTCTATATGATTCATTCATTGTTTTATTCATTCATTCATTCATTTCTCTGTCCCTCCGTATGTTCGTTCGTTCGTGCGATCGTGTGTTCGTTCGTTCGTTATTTCATTGATTGATTGATTAATTGATTCATTCATTCATTCCTTCATTCATTCATTCATACATTCATGCATTCATTCATTCATTCATTCATTCATTCATTCATTCATTCATTCATTCATTCATTCATTCATTCATTCATTTATTTATTTATTTATTTATTTATTTATTTATTTATTTATTTATTTGTTTGTTTGTTTGTTTGTGTGTGTGTTTGTTTGTTAGTTAGTTTGTTTGTTTGTTTGTTTGTTTGTTTGTTTGCTTGCTTGCTTGCTTATTTATTTATCTATATATTTATTTATTTATGTATTTATGTATTAATTTATTTATTTATTTGTAATAGTTAATTAATTCATTCACTCACTCACTAACTCACTAACTCACTCACACACTGACTCACTCACTGACTCACTCACTCACTCACTCACTCACTCACTCACTCACTCACTCACTCACTCACTCACTCACTCACTCACTCACTCACTCACTCACTCACTCACTCACTCACTCACTCACTCACTCACTCACTCACTCACTCACTCACTCACTCACTCACTCACTCACTCACTCACTCACTCACTCACTCACTCACTCACTCACTCACTCACTCACTCACTCACTCACTCACTCACTCACTCACTCACTCACTCACTCACTCACTCACTCACTCACTCATTCATTCATTCATTCATTTATTTATTTATTTATTTATTCATTCAGTCCACCGTACGTTTGTTAGTTCGTTCGTTTGTGCGCTTGTGCGTTCATGCGTTTGTTCATTGGTTCGTTCATTCCTTTATTTATTAATTTAGTAATTAATTTTGTTTTGAACTTTATGCAATTCTTTTCTTTATAAATATCTGTGTGTAAAAAAATACTACACAAGAAAATGTTTGTATAAAAAACGTTCCAAATTGAAATACCGTCAATAACTAAAAATTATATATTTAATAGAAGCGCGATAAAACCATCCCGGTCATTCATTAAGATGCTTAAAAGTATTAAATTGATACAATTATTTGCCATAATGTATGTCTATGTTCATGTGTGTACATTCAAAACTTGTTGTTATGTAGAAGTCTTCAGGGAAATATCATTTGTGAAGTAATATTGGTGCTTTTCACAGTTAAATACAAGTTTAAACTGTCAAAGACGAGAACATATTTCAAGGCACGTTATGAAAGAACTAAGTAATTTATGCGCAAATTCGGTTTTTAATTTACAGCACATACTGCATGTGAAATAAATATTCGCTAGCGAAATATCTAATGGGACAGAGACGCAATTATATTATATTCCTGTATACGGTTTTTAGTCTGAACTTATCTGTTCACCTTTAAGTAAGACATAAACTGCCTCCATGCTATGCGAATTAATTTTTTATTATTTATTTAATTGTATTTGTCGTCCTCATTAAACTCGCGGTGTTCTTTGATTCTTTCAGAAAATCAATTCTTCGACTTTGATGTCGTCTATACTCTTCAATTTAAAAGTCAACGGCGCTATTTTCAGATGTTTATTTCAAAATTGGAATCCATGCTATTTTGCATATGCTGTATAAACAATACCCCCAATAAAACAGCGGAAGTCTGCACCACAGGTGGTTAGCGTGTGGCTATGATATTAATTAGTGAAAACATCATTTTGAATGATAAATAATCATATTATAACGAAAAATTAACTTTTCTGAAAAAAAAATATTTCACTATCAAATATATATATAACAAGGTATGCAACTCAAAATCAGCCCAAAACGGGGTGCATCGCTTTGAACAGCCATATCTTCATAAATTTTGCAGCGATTTTCACGATCTCGGTCTTATTCAACGCAGAAATGAATTTCCTTTCTGGAAATGTATATGTCTTGCAATATTTTAACAAATGCTGGGTCAACTTTTAAGAAATAACACGATACACAACACGCATGACCCAGTTGACAGTGATCATGCTGTCTTTAAGACTGAAATCTTCACGGAGTAAAGGCCAACTTCCCTACAAAGTTCATGTAGTTCGATACCATAATTCAATAAAACGTATGAAAAAACATTATTACCGTTCTTGTCGTTACATTCTGCATCAAGACTAACTGTCCAGCGCCGTTTGAAACCTTTGTTTACATACATTTCAACTAACTGACATTTTAAACATACGAGTGATTTCATTGGTCCAATGCGGAGGTGTGTCTTTACAACTGGAGATTTCATTCATAAAGAATACATGATCACTGTCAACTGGGTCATGCGTGTTGTGTATCGTGTTATTTCTTAAAAGTTGACCCAGCATTTGTAAAAATATTGCAAGACATATACATTTCCAGAAAGGAAATTCATTTCTGCGTTGAATAAGACCGAGATCGTGAAAATCGCTGCACAATTGATGAAGATATGGCTGTTCAAAGCGATGCACCCCGTTTTGGGGTGATTTTGAGTTGCATACCTTGTTATATATATATTTGATAGTGAAATTTTTTTTTTCAGAAAAGTTAATTTTTCGTTATAATATGATTATTTATCATTCAAAATGATGTTTTCACTAATTAATATCATAGCCACACGCTAACCACCTGTGGTCTGCACTGTGTATTAGCAACCCGCTGCGGTGATCCCTTTCTTATCCTTTTGAGCGTCAGGTTATCACACACAGATCAGAGGTCGGCCGGTTCCCCTCATAACTTAGTCTGACTTAAATTTTCTGTCGTAAAGTATTGTGGTTATATTTTTCATTAAGAAAACGCAAGAAGTCATAAATGTATGATTAAAATGTGTGGAAAGACAACTGCGTCTCTACAACAAAATGTTTATCGCTTCCATTATCGTAGTTAAGGTATGTTAACAACTATTTTAACAATTAATGTAATTTCATATCTTAAAAATAAAGACAGCCACACCTGAGTTAATTTATATACTTTTTTATATAAATTGCAACATAGAAAGGGTCAGAAAAATAAGCCGTGACATTTGTTTTCGAATTTTCGTATTGCGTAACAATAGAAATAACGGTTATCACCACTATTAAAAGCGGCCTAATCATATTTCGGGTCCGATTAACAGGAAATTGTAGCATGACACACCCACATAAAAAACCCTGTTAACACGAGATGTCATAAAGTACCCAAGACCCCCCTCCTGCTGCTACGAAACGATCATTTTTTAACCTTCATCCATCATTTATTTAATCATTGTTTTAACGTGGCAGCATTAACATAATATGCATATTATATAATATAAAGTACAAATAATCATAAAAAATATATCAAACATAAAATAAGAAATTAAAATAAAAAATAAAAATGATGATGATGATGATGATGATGATGAAGATGATGATGATGATGATGATGATGATGATGATGATGATGATGATGATGATGATGATGATGATTATGATCATAATGATGATGATGCTGCTGATGATGAAGATGATGATGGTGATGATGATGATGATGAAGATGATGATAATGATTATGATGATGATGATTATCATCATCATCATCATGATCATGATTATAATGATGATGATTGTTATGATGATGAACATGATGATGATGATGATGATGATGATGATGATGATGATGATGATGATGATGATGAAGATCATGAGGACGATTATCATGATGATGATGATGATAGTCTAAAGGCCTTAGAATCAAAGAAAATTATTAAATAACGAACGAACGAACGAAGTAACGAACCAACCAACGAATGAACCAACGAACAAACCAAAGGACAAAAAACGGACGGACGGACGGGCGAACGAACAAACAAATAATAAATAATTAAAAACATAAATCATTAAATAAATAAAAATGAATGAGTGAATGAATGAATGAGTAAATGGGTTAGTGAATAAATGAATAAATTAATAAATGCAAAAAATGAATAAAAAAATCAATGAATAAATCAATAAATGAGTAAATGAATAAATGAATAAATGAATAAATGAATAAATGAATAAATGAATAAATGAATAAATGAATTAATGAATGAAAGAAAGAAAGAAAGAAAGAAAGAACGTGCGAACGAACGAACGAACCAATGAACAAATGCACGAACGCACAAAAACGCACGAACGAACGAAAAAACGAAAGGACGGACGGACTGAATAAATAAATAAATAAATGAATGAACGAACGAACACACAAACGAACGAACAAACGAACGAACGAACAAACTAACAAAAGAACGAATGAGCGAAAGAACGAACGAGCGAACGAAAAGAACAAACCGAAGAGCGAACAAACAAATCAATGAACAAACGCACGAACTCACAAACGAACGCACGAACGAACGAGCGAACAAACGGACGGACGGATGAATGGATGAATAAATGAATAAGTAGATAAATAGATAAATGAATAAATGAAAACAAACGAATCCCTAGTGTTTTCAAAATTATTAATCTATCGTACATTTGTCATGAATGACAAATAAACTACGCGGCAACAAGATTCAATTCAGTATTTATTATATTCAATCTCAAAATGTTCCGAATTCCTTAAATAAAATAAATATTTATAACCTATATTTAAATTCTTTATTGAGTTCAAGACCTTAATATGCATTTTCTTGCATTATTATTTTAATAAATAATCGAGAAGGTCGCGATACCGTAGCCTATTCCGTTTTCCTTCTGTTTAGTTATAGAACTTTCAGCAAGGTTATCTATCGAAATGTTATGGCGTTAGCCTCTTACCCCATTCCAAATGGTATGATGGTAATACCATTGCTAGTCCGTACAACGTAATTCCGTTAACCTAAGGCCTGTTGAACAGAACAACTCGAGTCGTATCGGGTGAGTTAAAACATTTTAAATAACTCTTTTGACCAGTAATTCTTTTCAGCTCAATTCAACAGTGAAAAATGCATCTTATATCACTTTAAACCAAGAAATAAGTTTATTACACTTTCGGGCGTTATTACAATTCAGGGCGACACGCGATTGTAATAATGTAATAACTTTATTACAATTGAGGTTGTATGAGAACACCATTTTTTGTCATTCATAGGTCGTTTTGCCCTATTAATAAATATTTTATATACATATATGCATTATATTTTGCTATATTCTGTGTTTGAAAATGCGATAAGATGCGATTTTAAACCCAAAGATAAGTTTATTACACTTTCGGGCGTTATTACAATTCAGGTCGACATGCAGTTGTAATAATGTAATAACGTTATTACAATTGTTTTTGTATGAGAACACATTTTTTGTCATTCATAGGTCGTATTACCTAATTAAGATACATTTTTATATAAATATATACACTATATTTTGCAAACATATGTGCTTAAAAATGCGATAAGATGCAATTTTAAACCAAGAAATAAGTTTATTACACTTTCGGGCGTTATTACAATTCAGGTCGACACGCGATTGTAATAATGTAATAACTTTATTACAATTGAGTTTGTATGAGAACACCTTTTTGTTATTCATAATTCGTATTACCCTATTAATATATATATTATATCCATGTATGCATTATATTTTGCAATAATCTGTGTTTGGAAATGTGATCAGATGCAATTTTAAAGCAAGAAAAAAGTTTATTACACTTTCGGGCGTTATTACAATTCAGGTTGTCACGCAATTGTAATAATGTAATAAAGTTTATTACAATTCAGGTCGTTATTACACTTCAGGTTGTAACAAGTCTCTAATTACAGTACTCTTTTTTACGTGCTTTCTTTGTCCGCTTTGCTGTAAATTGTTTTAGTCTAAAGTGTTACCGATTTATCCGAATTTCAGCATTGCCGACACGAAATCACACAGTTTTTAGAATATGTAAAGCATTAAAAGGAAATAAGTATACTGAATAATTGTTTTCATTATGTTTTATTACATATTTACCTAAGGGCTTTTATGTCCCAAATTCATAGTAAGCCAAATGAATCGAACATATGGATATCATATCAACCTTATAGACGAGACTCGACGCATGAGTAAGGTCATATTTAGTCGACCAATCAGCCCAGTTATAAAATTGCCACCGGGTTCGTGTGCTGATTAAAGACGAAGACACATTCATCAATGTTCAACGAAATGATAGAATTATACACAGTTTGTTTAACGGCGATTTAATTCGTATAGCTGTCCCGTGTTAACAAAACATTACTTCCTCTGTTTCATTGAGCATTTCTATGTTTAAACGTTCCATAAAATGAAAACATTTAAATCCTTCCAACTCAACTTTGTAATTGCGTAACAAATTATTATCCAATTAAAATTATAACAACATGATCATGAATGAAATAAGTTAATTCTGTATCGATCGTTTTACGGTAAAAATGGTTGTTTCTATTTAGGTGCACAGTATCGTATACAATAGGTCTGTTTTTACTGGTCGCAATCTCCTTCCGTTTCTCCTAAATAAAATACTCGTCAGGTTGTTTTGATTTTCATTCAGATGTATTTTACACATCGTAACTCTGTCTGAAAAAGAATTGATTTGCTCACTATAACGTTTTTTGATTCGCTTCTAAACCCCAGCCCCCGACGGAATAGTACGTCGCAATTGGGTTAAAACTGCTAAACTTTCTATTTACTAAACACTGGTCTGAAGAGTGCTGGTAAGAAAACAGGTTTTAATTTCTACTGAAAAAAACAACATTCTGAAAAAATGATAACAATTGAACTGATAAGAATGCATATACAGAATTTTGTCATAGATATGTTCGACACAATTCCTTACAAAAGTCATCTGACCGACGAGTGATCCTATACAAATAAATCAATGCCTCATGATATTGTTCTTCAAAATCCGTTATATCGCCAAAGAACAATTCGCTACCACCTTGCACATGTCTGAGCATATACATTTTATGACAACTGTCTCCTTGTATTAGGTAACCAAAATGCTTGCGAGATTGTCCCAACCCATGCTGAATTGTTATCAACGGGGAGTTATTTATACACACTGGACAATCTATAAACGGATGATATGAAACCGGGAAAAGGCGGTAATGTTTAAGTTGTCGGAAAGCTGTTGTTTTTGCTTTAAAGGAAATTTAATTTTATATATAGCCTTTGCATAAAAACGACGCTTCCTTTAATTGAACCGTTTTATTAGTTGTAAGCATTAATAATGTAGAGAGGCAGTTTTGCAAGGCAGTCTGCTTTAGCTACGCTAGGAACGATAACTGCAAGTCAGTCTGCTGTAAGCTACGCTGGCAACGATAACCACTGCCTGTCTGCACTACCTGCAGTAAAATAGCATTAGCAGTTGAATATCATTTCCTAAATCCGAACTAAGCATACGAAATAAAAGTGTTTTCATTGCAAAAATGTCAATTATGAATCGTGGTAAACAATTTTGAAAATCAACTTACTATAGTAAACCCTCTATAGATATTTACACCATTAACATTACCCATTTTATGCAAAGGGATAATCACCCCTTGTATCAATTTATGTGGATTAAATGTTGTGTATACTGGCGACTCATGCCCTCTTATATATGATGCACTGCTATAAAACATCATTGGATATGAACTAATGTATGGTCAATTTTATAGCCAGATTATTGTTATTAATATTGTTTTGCAATTTCAATACCATTCGCTTATTCTTATTTTTTATATTGAACAATACAAACACTTTTTTCAACGAGCTTTTTGAACTTTACATGTAATGTTAATAAAATGTAAAAGGCAAAAATTTACGTAAATTGAATTACCATCGTTAGGACTGTTTGTTCGATAGTTAAAAAACAACAACACCATCAATATCACGAGTGCTCAAAATGCAAAATACAATAAAAAATAGAAATTACTTTTTTACAATCAGTTAGCCCTTAAATATTCCGCGAAATGAAACGTTTCCGCCCCCGTGTTTCTATGCTCCGGGGTTTCGTCAATGCAGAGCGTATCGTAGACCAGATACGCCCGTTTATCCAGCCGCCTTGTCACTTTCCTTTTCGCCGTCTCATCACATCCGGGAAAAATTGTTAAAAGACAGGAAACCCCATGCCGTCCGTGTCGTCCTACATTTTCCTCATAATTTCTCTTGTAATTAAACCATGAAACGATGTTTCGTATTACAATGTTTCGGCTAAGGCAAGGACAGGTGTTAATTGTCCAACTTTATTGTGCCGCATAGACTGATATGTCAAATATACAATTTCTTCCTGCACATTTTTGCTCTGTTTCTCAAGCTCACTAATCTTACAATTTACCATAATCAGGACAAAGTATATACTGTCAGTATTGTCCTCGACCTGTGTCATTTGCTCCCCAAAACTGCCGGTATCTGCTCTCTACCAATATCAATACAAATTGAATTCTAAATTCAGCTTTTATTTTATTGACCGTCTCTTGTTCTTGTTCAAGAGTAAGCCACCCTTTCTCTACACTATAAATTGGAGTGTCTAGCTTCTGCCTGTATGCGAGAAGCTCGCTATTTAAATTAACATAAATACTCAAAACAACGACTATTTTGCAAAATATTTCATCAAATATTAACACATAAAAATCAGTGCTCCTTATAGTTATATCCAAATGTTGACCACTAGATGTGACATGGTAACATAGATTTAATAAGATAAAATGCTCGTTTTTTAATTGTGTGTGGCATTGCCTTTTAATTTCCCGCAACGATATTTATTCACACGACACACACACACACACACTAACATGGTACATGAACACGTGTTGAATATATTATATCACACACAAAAAACAACAAAAAAACAACAACATTTTGTATCTTGTTAAATCTATGTTACCACACCATATCTAGAACTGACATTTTCGCTAATGCTATATGAGACATATATTTTTATATAATCGTTATGTTTTTGAAATATGGAACAAAAAATTCGTTGAGTTTGAGTGTTTATGGGCGTTTTACGGTTCTGCCATAGTTGGAACTACCGGTTGATCATAACTACTTACAACGATAATCACATATTCACTGAACACAATATTGTCAAAGTCTGATGGCACAAAATCAGCTTCATATCAGCATTTATCTCACAGAAACTTTATTTATCGAAACGTACGTATCTTTTTCGTCTCTATCCTTTTTTGATATTCCCCATAACAAGTTATCATGGATTATAAACACTTCATATCCAGGTCAGCGTTCTCTCTATCGCAAGTTTTAAATAAGTTTAAAAACATTGTTACAATAGCTAAAAATGAGACCGTACCAGCCTAATAACGTGACACATATCGTACATATGACTGTAAACTCGTTATTTATTCTTGGAGCATTACGTTTTGTTGATTTCGGGGATTTTTCATCCGAAATTACCAACACAAATTCCTCTTTGATTCTAAAATCAGAAATAAACTGATGTACGTTTTGTTCAACCACGAAATGTCATTTCTACGAATATAAGTGATATTGCAGTATTTAGCGGCCTTTAAAAGCACTCAATTCATTGAGAAACAACTTATGGCCTTCTAGTCGCATCTATAACTAAATTATGTTTCAACTGTGTTTTAGTAATAACATCATGTATGCACTTCACATAATAATAGAAGAAGATGCACATTTAAGAAACAGAAACGTTATATCCGTGATAAACAGCACGCTACATTGTACATTTGTAACATTGTAAACTCGTTATTTTTCGTGGATTTCTTCTTTTTGGAAAAAAATCGCTTCGGTCATTTGACGATGTGTTTATGTAATATTCATGGATCGGTCATACCACAGAATTAATGAAAATTAATGACCCACAAATAATAATGATGTAACAGTACGTTTAGCTTAATATTCATACAATAATTCTAGTAACATGTACACGCTTGAATTTTTCATTTTTGAAATACACCACGACATAGACACGTTCCCCTTGTTTCCATATCCGTATTATTATAAATGGGTAAACAAATAATGGTGTACACAATTTAAGTAATTAAGAAAGTAATTGAACATAAACAAATATATTTATAAACAGTCACAGGCACATCAAAACACTATAATATTAGCTTTCGAAAATTATATCACATTTCTTCTTGAAATGTATGTCTACCAATAGCATATTTTTCAAAATGTGCGCAAGTCAGTTAAAGGTAAAAAATATTGCAGCAAGTGTTATGACCCCTGTGTACTGCAAATCTCTTAAATGAGATCTACCCAACTATAAGGAATCAAAAGGATACCTGTTATAGTAATACTATGTGGTAACTTTAAATTGAAAACTGGAAAACGAATTCAGCATTAAACATTTGTAAGAAGAGTTAATGTTTTATGCCCTACACATTCACTCAACGAGAGCAGGCTGATACCTGATGAATTGTAAACATAAGCAACGCAAAAGACAATACCTCTAAAAATATTTCAGCAAGAGTTATAGTAATTTTGCACTGATTATGTTCCTTTTAGGATTTACCTATCTTTTTAAAGTTTCATGCGTATGTCTCTTCTAGTTTTTAGATGTACCCCTGAAAAGAAAAGGGTACACAAATTTATCCTACGACGCAAGCGTTCGATTTCAAGTACCGTGATATCGACCGATTCTTGTACCCTCGATTTTACCGACCGTTTTGCTGCATATTTATGTCATATGAAATGCTAAGTGTCGGTTTGAAACTTTGAAATAATGTGTTTCGTTGCCTGTCCCATTTAAGATGTAGAAGTGTCCATTATCCTTCAAATTTCTGCATGAGAACGTACATAATATCACAAATATAAATTGTACGCTGGTATTGAATATCTGATGACACTAAGAAATTAAAACTTCACTGTTAGTTGAATATAGGAATTCACTGTATCAACAAAAAGCAGCTCCGTGACAATTATTTTTGTTTTCAACACAAAGATATCATGTATTGAATATCTTCACTGAGTTTTTTTTTTATATCATTTTAAAAGTAAATAAATCATGCAAACATCATCGACTGGTGTCCTCAGGAAAATAAGCGCTTTGAAATAACTGTGTCAGCAGTAACAACGAGTCCATTGAACATATTGCGCATTGGGCAAGATACGTATTTATATTGTTATGTGGAATTCCATTTTTGTTAATGTTAAGTTCTACCTTAAAAACACGACAGCACATAACAAAATAAACTGAGATTTATAAAAAAAAAATTAAATGATTGTTCTTGTTGTATCTGAAATAGCCTTATTTTAAATTATACACATGTGTAGAACATTTTATTAGAGTACTGTTGATTATAATTTAATCGATTTATTCGTTCAATACTTTTCATGGTGTTTTTTTTTCTATAATATTCAAACAAATCACATGCTACAAACTATGTATGCCATTATTTGAGCTTGCAATAATGTAGCATTAACAGCTTAGTTTATGCAAGAATATGTAATATACATGTCATATATAATTGTCATTACGCATATGCATTTATTGTCAACCGTCTGACACATAATATAGTGTTCAAATGTAGGCGAGTTCAATCGAAAATATGCAGTGGAAAACAGGTGTCAATTGTTTGGTGTTTTTGCGCATACATGCTCGATTTTGTCGTATTGGAAAGTTCATTCCGTTGTAGCTCAAAATCTACAAGACCTGTAAAATATGCGAGTGCGCATGCGCAGTTCGATCAAAACACCCAAGTTGCAAATGTACATTTATCAATAAATGAACAGAATGTGATAGTGAACATTCTTATCCTGATATAAGTTTAGCATCTTATACAATGCTTTTCACTGCACATATGCCACGAGAATGTTAAGGTTAAATGTACGTTTTTACGGTGATTAAAGGTGAGACATACCCACATGCTAAACCCACATTAACTCACACTCATGCTTGACCAACAAACTTTACCATCATGATCTTACGACATTAGCCACCCTCATGTCCATCCACAAATAACAACTACATGCTCCATCCACATATCCTTACATCATACTCCACCCACATACACTTATATCATGCTCCATCCACAAAAACCATCCAAATGCCCCATCCACTTATGCTTACATCATTGCCACCAACACAACCCGCCCCTATGCTGAAGACACTACCCAATTCGCATGCTCCATCCACATATTCCACCCCCATGCTCAAGACACTTACCCCACCCTCATGTTCCATTTACATACCCTTTTATCATGCTCCACCCACATATCCCAATCTCATGCTCAATACACTTACCCTAACCTCATGCTCCATCAGCATACCCTTACATCATGCTCAACCCACATACCCTTACATCATGCACTATCCACATACCCCATCCTCATACACCATCCACATACCCTTACATCATGCACGATCCACATACCCTTACATAATTCTTAATCAACAGATCCACCTTCATGCTTCTTCCACGTACCCTTACATCATGCTCCATCCACATACTCTCATATCATGCTCCACCCACACAATCCACCCTAATGCTCAAGACATATACCCCACCTTCATGCTCCATCCACATACCCTTACATCATGCTCTAACATCAACACATCCCGCCCTCATGCTTAAGACACATAACCTACTCTCTTGCACCATCCGCATCTCCTTAAATCAAAATCCATCTACATACCCTTACATCATGAGCCATCCATAAACCCCACCCTGATTTATCCAGCCACGTACACTTACATGATGCTCAACCCACCAATCCCACCATCATGCTTAATACACTTACCCAACCATCATTTCCAGCCACATACCCGCACATCATGCTCCACCAACACATCCCCCTCATGCTCAATACACATACCCCACCATCATGCTCCATCCATATATCCTTACAATATGCTCCTACCACCAATCCCACAGGCATGCTCAGGACACTCACCCCATCCTAATGCTCCATCCATAATACGCTTACATCATGCTCCATCCACACATCCCACCCTCATACTCCATACACATACCCCATCCTCATGCTCCATCCACATACCCTTATATCATGCGTCATCCATATACTCCACCCCCATTCAACCCTCATTCTCCATCTACATACCACTCCCTTTTGCTCCACAAACATACCCAACCCTAATGCTCGACCCACATACACCATCCTCATGCTCCATCCACATACCCCACAAACGAACTCCATCAACATACCCTTACATCATGCTCTATTCGCATACCCTATACTCCTGCTCCATCCGCATACCCTTACATCATGGTTCATTCTCATACTTTAACCCACACATCCCACCATCATGATCAAGACAAATACCCAATCCTACTGCAAGACAATAACCTGACCACCAATGCTCCATCCACATACACTTGCTCATGCTCAATCCACACAATCCACCCTCATGCTCAAGACATGTACCACACCCACATGGCCCATCCACATACAATGACAGCATGCCCCATACACATACCCACCCTAATGCTCCATCCACATAACCTTACATCATGTTCAATCCACATATTCCACCCTCATGCTCAAGACACTTACCATACCCTCGTGTTCCATTCATATACCCGTACATCATGCTCCACCCACACATCCTACCATCATGATAAAGACACTAACCACAGCTTCATTCTACATCAACATACTTTACTTTCATGCTCCATCCATATACTCATACATCATACACCATCAACATACCCTTACATCATTCTACACCCACACAATCTCACCCTCATGCTCAATACATATACCCTACAAAAATGCTCCATCCACATACCCTTGAATCATGCTGCACCCACACATCCAACCCTCATGCTCAAGACACTTAGCCTAGACACTTAGCCTACCCTCATGGACCATCCACATACCCTTACGTCATTCTCCCGCCACATACCCCACCCTAATGCTCTATCCACATACCAAAATCTTATGCTTTGCCATCAAAACAATAATTGGATATATTATCTTATAATTACCCCATCCTAAGTCAGAACAATACTAGCAGCATATAGTTAGCTACGCCAACTCTGTAATTCTGCAACTTTAACCAAGAAAACCAGTTGTTGTCGGCGGCAAGCGGGTGGATGTAATATATCTTGTTTTATTAGTTCAGAGGTTGAAGGATCGGCCTTGTAGGGGGACATTAGGGTCTCCGCGCTGTTAAATGAAACTAGACAAAATAAACTTTGACTCACAAAGACAGTTGGACTTCCTCCAAACATTGAAAATATAAAGCACTATAGAAGCTTGACTTGCATATTTCATGGCATAAAATCCAACTTTTAACAAGAACATAGCAAACATAAACAGTGCACACATTAAATTACTACTATAAAACAACAACTCAATTTACAGAGATACTTTAGTGTGGCAAAAACTGCAGTTGGACAAAACCTTCATAATTCTTAAAATAAACACCGATGGCCCAATATACAATTCCATCGGTACGTCTTAAAAGAATTATGCCCGAAAATTATTCGCCGCCGAATGTTCAGTTCTATACAGGAGTTTGTTTGCCCAATATTGAAGATTCGAATAGCCCATTTAAAAATCCGTCTTTTTATATTTTGCCCCAATTAATTACCTAAATCAATGTAAAAGAAAATAAGAAATAAGAAAATAAGACTTGCACTTTTAACGGGATAATTTTTTTACGGAGCGTAGCTTATAATTTACAAAACCGGAACCGGAACTTGTGCTTTTTACGGGTTTTGCAGACTTCAAGCTTCACCGTTATAAAGTTAATGTGTGTTTTTGCACGGCGCTTAATGTTGTAAGAACAAATAAAGTGAAAGCAACCAATTAGTTTCTCTATATAGCGCAAGTATAACGATTTGAACTAACATTCGTTGGGTTACAGGAAGTGCAAGAATTTACTGTTGAATAGTTGTTTAAAGTCCGTGAGTACAGATCATATTTCATGAATCATATAATGTGAGCGGTCCTATTTTAACGCAGACATACATATTTCATTTGAGGTCGATCCGCGTGCATGTCAATACAGTAGTTTCCGTTTTGTTCTCAAATTGTAATGAACATGAATAATATGGAACTGCCATTACAGCACTCAGCTTTATCACAAAATGAATTGAAACTATTAGGTGTTATTTGCATAACTCAACGTTATTTGCAAAACACACCGTTCACATCCATAGCATTTATTTTCCGTTCAATCTATTACAGTACACTTCATGTAAAATATGCAAATATCCACAAAGGGCAAATATATTGATCGTTGCTGTACGTATTGTCTGTACGCATTGTCTCAATTTTCAATGTTCAATATAATTCAATACGATGCTTATCCTACATTATACACTAGTTGAATTCACATAGCATCGGCGGATCCTCATTGTGTAACTAATGAATGCTTTTGATTTTAGTACATACACCTAAGAACCTTTATAAAGTCTAGGTAAAACATAACGCCTCGTGAATATGAGTGTTAAACAATTATTGTCAAACCAAATGGACTGTTAAAGTAACAGGTAAAAAGCGTCCTGAATGATTGTACGCTAATTAAAACGTCTGTTTCAGGAGTATTTAATAGCGACTAGATAAATGACGTTCTGGCAGTGTGTGCCTCAATATTATGCGAAATTCAATTGAGCTCATTAGTTGATAATATAAATGAAGCTCCCGGTAGTTCAAAACGAATACTTATTACGTGGTATGCCGTCATAGGATTGTTAATAACGTTTAAAAAATTCTAAGGTAATCAATTATGCATATTTTGTCGACTACTGTCCCCAACTAAACAAAGCACTATCGATGGCTTATTACGTCTTTATCGACCATTCTCCAGAAATTATTGCGTTGTGTATTTTATTGAGGGCAATCTTTACGTAGCTATGTCCAGTTATGTCGAGTATCTAACCATTTGAAAAAATGTTTTACATCAGCCACAGCATCATGAAAGAAGATACTCAATATGAAAAAACAACTCAATTTTATGAAAATCATTATCTGAATTTCTTTTTCCGTGTTTACATTTTGTGCAATCTTGTAAAGAATTAAAACATTTAATTGCAATACTTCGTGTGCCAAATGTTTTCACATACTAACAACAAATCGCATAGCATATGAGTGCTTAAACGCGATCGACTATTGATAAAACATTGTTCGTAAGGGTGTATTTAGAAAATAATGCATAATTATACAGATGGTAGTTATATATTTTGGCGAGTTTTACTTTGAAATGTCTAGTTGCAGATTTGTACCAATAACTGTTGTGTGCGCGAACGAGAAAGAGGGACGTTGTCTTAATGAAAAAAAGTGTTTTCTGATGTTAAATTATTGTTTGTTGGCCTACACGTAGTTTACATAAATAATAAACTCAGCTTAAAACTGTTCTTTGAATTCGAAATTATATTAAATGCGAAATATGTTGAACAAAAACATATAAAACTTCCTCTGTAGAATTATTCTTGATTTTTCAAAACATCCGGTTCTTAGCGCCACCTCGGAAGTAGCATTGGCTCATTTATTAATGCAGCGCAAACAAGGCCGTGTGATACAGAAATAACTTACAACATTGCTTGCTTCGCTTCTCAAGTTACTGTTTATTTTTCCGCAAAATATCATATACTAGACATTAAAGCAGTTTGCAAGATCAAGCTATTTTAGTCTTTATACGATCATACATTACTCAAGACGATTATTGTTGCTAGTCAATAATAGCTAAATACGTATCCCGCATTGCGCTATCTAAAATAATCTGCTTGGCAAAGTACACTATCCTATCAAACTTACCCAACAATAAAGTAAGTTAAACGTTGAGAGTAACGCTTCAATAAAAATCGACAAACACTACATTGTAGTTTAACGTCAAAGTCGTTGCTATTAAACAAACATCGTGACATCACTGTGTATGCTTCTACATGTATGTAATAAGGATCACCCACTTGCGTTATTTGGATTTGATATCATGTTTTACATTTGAAGCAATGGGATTGATATATTTAAAAAAATCATAATGAAGAGGTGTGCTTTGTCAGACTTTGCCAAGACTGTACTGTGTTCAACGCCCGATTTTGCGGATGGTCCTCTTTTGATGTCTCTCCTCTCTCGTCAGCTGGGTACTGTGTACTTCACTACAGCCAGAAAAAAGTTTGAATATTTTGATTTTGAATCGATGCCATCCCGAAACAAGAGTATTGGTACACATTTTAGTTAGATTACAGCGGCCCTTTCTTGCATTATTCTTTAATTTCACGTCCCGTCGGTCACGAGGGGGGGGGGGGGGGCAATACTTGCATACATATTTCACATTACATTTTCCCGAAGGTCTCGGGGGAACATGTGTCGCATGACTTTTTATCATTAATAAAGTTCCAGATTTCACAATTATACGACACACGTGATATTAAATAAAATCGAAGTTGTAAAAGGCTCTTTGTGTCTGTTCAAATAGTATATGCAATGCATTGGTAGGAAACGTGCTTAAGTTTCCAAGCAATCATTATTCGCATGAAAAAATGAGTATTTGCCTTTTCCAGGACAGGTTTATCAAGTACGTCAATTTCATAACTTGTTTAATTCGGGAGCGTTAGGGTGACGAAAGGAGTCGGAAACGTTAATGTAACCAAACAATTATCATGGAGGAGCAGCGTTTAGGCACATGCTTTATAGTGATAGGAATTTTGTTGGTACCACATGGTAGCGTAGAATTTGTTTCTGCAAACACAAGTAAGTAAATTTTGAGTTTTTTTGCTTTCTCTAATTTAAAGGTAATCGCGATTTAGTAAAATAATAATGTTTATTAGCTTAAGATAAATTTAAAGGTGATCGCGATTTAGTAAAATCATATTATTTTAACATAGACTGGCTTAAAGTGATAGTATGCGCATGTTTCAATGTTGAATTGAGCTGAAAAGAATTAACAGGTCAAAAGAGTTAGTAAAAATGTGGTAACTGACCAAGTATCTACAACTCAACTTGCTACCAGTTGTTAATAAAAATATATATAATATTCGATATTTTTCATGACTGTCCAGTCCTCTAAGCCGAAATGATCCGTAAAACAAAATTGTTTTTTTGTGTCGTATGAACGAATCTGCACTAAAATTAAATTTAGATTCACATCGAACATCGAATCATTTCTGTCGTCAGTTGTCAAAACGAAAGTACGGTTGATATTCAAATGCATTATTTTTCTCTTTCTGGGATATTGTTTTTAGTATGTGTATGCTGCATTTACAAATAAAAGTGCATATGAAGTGAAAACACCAAAAATAAACAACGGCTGCGAAAGACACCTATAAACATAGCATATACTGTTAGCTGCGCATAATATCGCTATATTTGTATTTAAATTTTAAAAAATCTTCCTGCATCTATTAAATGCCCTATATAAATGGCAAAATGCAACAAATTTTATTGCTTTAAATACAGATTGTCTTTTACGTTCTTGCGTTTGTCTTGGTATTTAAAGATAAATGACAAATCTAAACGTATGAGAACAGTTAATAACTATTCATGTAATTACCTAAACAGGATTTTTTTTGCAGTACAAGTCATTGCTTATTTTTTCATTAAATGTAACATTTCATACATTATAGACATATGTAACTAATGAAGTGACATGTTATAAATTAATAAACTTAAATAACTGATAACGAAAATCAAATGCTTGAGTCTTCCGTGAACAAAACGTGCAACGATAATATTTCAGCCTCCCACAATATTTTTTAAGACTTAAGGGGGTCTAAAAATGACCAAATTTTGAAAACAAAAGTGATAAAGTATAAGGCTTCATTGTTTTTGGAACCTTCTATTTTCATGTAAATAATTTGGAGGGTTATATACTTTAGCATCCGTGGAACATTATTAAAAATGTTTCATTATTAAGACAATATCAATATGTAATTAATCTTATAACAAAAATATAATATCATTTTCGTCTTTAAAATCCCCATTTGATGAACCCCGCCACTTTGCTCTTAAAGGTTGACAAAGAAATGGCCATTATTTTGATAGTTTTGCGCGTGTGAAATTTAAACCAAAAAAATAAGTACAGACAAGACTTTTTTTACTGTAACTTTTTGAGCTTAGCATTTAGTATAATTTGATATATAGCGTATTATATGACATAAGAGTGTCGGTATATAGAAAAATAGAAAAATAACTTTTTCATTAAATAGAAAATAGAAAAATAACTTTTTCATTATGCCACGAGTGCGCAATAACATTTGGTACGCTATCCCAATTTTTGACGAAAATATTATTCCCCTGACCGATTACACTCATTAACCCCACCCATTTCTACAATAATCATGTTCCTTACCGGTCACATAAATATGTCCACGCCTACATTTGCAATAATCATGCTTATCTGCTATGTTTAATTCGTAAGTCACGCCCACGTGGAACTATTTTTTGTAGGAATGTCGTTACAAAGTAAACACAAAATTGATCTTGGATATACGTTTAAAATGGATTAATACAAAAGGAATGAGTTGTAATTGTAGAACAATTTAATTTTGAATCGATTCCTGCTTTCAGATTTGGTTTCCATAAGATAAGGAATTTTACAAGCGTTTTTTTAACAGGTTTGCTTCTGTATACATACATTAATTAGTTAACTTGACGGGTTTGAATCAGTTCTTATTTAAGTACGCAATAACGCTAAGCATTGTTTGCTAAATTAACCAATAAGCAAAACTTTCCAAATAAAGGTCCTGCAGCATGAACTCAAATGCATCTAAGTAAAAAGAAAAGCATTACGAATTCGTTCCCATTCGTATTGAAAGCAATAGCACTAGGGCTTATTAACTATCAAATCATTTCATTTTACATGACATTTTTTTAAATCATCGAATGTTTTACGACTCACAAAAGCTTTAACGGACATGTAGAGCAAAAACAACTTTTTTACGGGATTGTGACGCAGAATACAAACATGCAATCACGCGCAAATACTATATAATCAATAAATAATTATGTATTACAATTTTTTTTACAATACAAATTAAAACATTATTTATAAAAAATACAATCTCAAACATGCAATCAGACGCAAATACTTTATCATCAATTAATAATTATGTATTATTTTTTATTTTACAATAAACATTAAAACATTATTTATAAAAATACAATCTAGAAATGAAAAAAAAATACTTACGTTTCCAAAGCTTAGTTTCAAATTCCAAATGAAACTTAAAATTAGAAAAGTTAGTGATGCACGCATATTTCAAGACGAAACTGTATCCGATGTTCCAAACGCCTAGGAGCTGTCAATATGTGCAGCATGCCCCTTTATTTATACACACAATTTCACCGCATTCAACTATCTAACAATCTATAAAAAAACTACCTACGTTTTAAGTTTCAAAATGGTTATGAATTTTACGAAATCTCGTTTTCTGAATCAACGAAGCATGCAGCTTAAATAACAGCGGTTTATTTCTTCAGTGGACACACGAACTAAGTTTTCGTTTTAAGTAATCTTAAAACAAGATAAAAAACCGTACTTTCGGAGCTAAACATAAAGCAACGAAGTTATCGAAACAGAAAAACTATATAATAGCGCTCTGGGTGAACAGTTGTTGCTCGTGTATAATCTCATAAAATGCAGACACTATACGCATCTATTGAAAAGATTCTCACAGCAAAATTAAAACTCAAGGCAAAAAAAAATATATATATATATATTGGTTTGTAAATATATATATATATACTTTTTTTTTCAGATACATGACTTGTATTGATTTGTTAATCTACCTGCATGACTTTTATATCAAAATGGATATAGCACATAATCGATAAGGTAGACAAACATGTTTTGAGATTGACATACTTTACTAAAGTATATGCATGGATTAATTGACAAGTTATATCGCGATCCGTTTATGTCGCGATCCGTGGAATCCATGGCACGCGATATAGCGGAACGTCAGTGGTAAGATTATCATCCATTTAACAAGTTAAGGATTGCGAACATTGCGTTAACCATTAGACATCTAATACATCGTTATCGTTAATCAATAAACAAGTTGGTGTTTTGAACACCTCGATGTCTCATCTTTAGTTGTTCGCGCTTGCGGGCAACTTATGTAGAGAGAGTGTTGCAAGTCAGTGTGCTCCTAACTACGCTAGGAACGATAACCACTGCCTGTATATACTTCACCGCTGGTACACTGCAGATAGCGTGTATGTAATCAACAGTGTTAAACAGCTTGTGCCACGACATTGGCCAGTCTAGTGTTTAACAGCTTGTGCGACGACATTGGCAAGTTTATCATTTAAATCTTTATATATTGGCTGCTTTCAGGGAAAGCGAGGCTTAAAGCATGTCAAATGAGATAAGCCTGTGCACACTAATTAGCCTGTGTAATGCGCATTAGCTTATCAACGACGAAACTTTCTGATTTTATGGTGTGTTTCGTTTGAGTCTCTGGTACTGGGACGAAAATAAATGAATATGCATTAAGTCCTGTTTTCCCAAAATGAAGCTTAAATTATCTTTATTATTAATGATTTGAAAAAGATATATAAAAGTGATAATAACTTCAAAGTAAACTCGCTGACAAGGCCAATGAATACAATCGCTTTTGAATCAAATTAACAACCAATGAGTTCTTAATGTTTACCTTGTGACATTTTTCAGTAAACATTTAAAAGGGACCTTTTCACAGTTTGTAATTAAATGCTTATTATTGATCAATGCAAACACTGGATCTAAAAAGCTTAAAAAAAAGAAATACAATTAAAGAAACTAAAAACGTAACTCTCATCTAAGCTCGAACCACTGACCCCTGGAATAAAAGTCTATCGTTTAAATCACTCGACCCTCCATGCTCATACAATGAGAGATGTATTTTATACTTTATATGTATAAGCAACCATCGCAGTATGAAAAATATTACGACAACAACAGAACTCTCCAAATTATTAAATCGTTTAATTTTGCCAATTTACCAAAACGTAAAAATGTCCCTTTAATGTTTTCAGACTTGCAAATTGAATGAGTTTAATACACTGTCAGATCTTACATCGTGAATAACGTACAGATTTATTCGTTGCCTGTTAGTCTGGGGCCAGTAGATTTAATCTCCAGTAAACTCAATTTCAAATGTTGGTAACATTTGGGCTAACAAGCAGGACATCTAGCTTTTCCAAAGCTTGAACAACTCAATCCAATTAAACATGGAATACAAATTGGCGACTGTGGATCAATAGGGTGTAGGAAATGATTCAAATGCGGCTCACAACAAACATGATGCATTACAAGTGTAGCATATGGGCAAAATTGTTGCTCAATAATTTAAAGAAAATAGATTAAGTGTTAGATACACATAACACAACATGTACATGATTCTAGGCTTGTTATTCTTTAGCAAGGAAACCAACATTCTAAAGATGGCTGCCACTGCAGAAACCAATTTCGAAAAAAAGACATATTGTTGTTATTTTTTCTTAGTTATCTCTATAACATAAATATGAGGATAAACAGTGCAAACACATCTCGACCTGTGCTGTATGACACAATCTTTATAAATTTGAATTGGTTGTGTTCATTTTAAACTTGCGATATAAAAAGCTATAACATAATTTTGAAAACTGATTTGCGTCTAAGATTACCGAACAATTTCAGTGCCTTCAGCGCTTTGATTCTTCACGTGGTCCATTATACTTCATACAAGCTTTACATCAGAAATCACCTAAAAAATGCAACTCGCAATGTGGTATTATAATCACGTGTTAAGTGCTTTAAATGCAATTTGTTTTGATATGTGTTTCATCAGAATACCTTATATTCATTTTCGACCGGGAGCCTACGGACTCATGGTCACCAGGACATGAGGGACGCTGTCCCTCGCCTCCCCCCTCCCCCATGGGAGATCTTTAAGACCACCTGCCTACTTTTGCAACTAAATCCCCTACTTGAAATATTAAGCAAACTCCTGAGCAAGAAATCATTGTGAAACAATGCGAAGATACTCTTATTGACTGTGACTGTTTTGGAAGCAGTTATAATTTTACTCTAGAGAGGAAAGGATGCAATGCTCATGAACATGTTATCACATCGAATATCAAAATCATCAGAAAAATATTGCATTATATTTATGTAAGGTTGTACCAAAACAAAACAACCTTACTTCTTCTATGTCTTGAAGTAAATGATACATGTTTAATTGTAGTAAAGCTAAATCAGTTCCAAACTATCATTGTATATTAAACAGTTTTTTGTGCAGCATAGTACATAATAGAATAAAAAGCACCATCGCGTTCCTTAAATTATTATTAAGCAAAGTACTCTTACAACGAAATTGCTGTATGCTGTCTTAATTTTTGGTAAATGAATTATCCATGTCAGGTTTACGGCGTCGTGTGGTGTGTGGTATCCTATAAGCATAGTCGACCTTTAGCTCATTAACACATTTGATGCGACATTTTTTTATAATTTTGATTCAACTTTGTAAAAATGTTTATCTTTACAATATTAAGGCAAAGTTCCAATCTTGGTCACCAGGCAGAATCTTAAGACCGCCAGGTGCCACATTTATTTTTTGATCTGGATGAAACTTGGTCAGAATGTTCATTTGGGCGATACTCTGGCTGTATTTGATTCTTTGTCACGTGCATAAAAAAACAAGGTCACCGTGTAACGTATTACACAAAACTTGTTACCACTCAAGGGGCACCATTTACGACTCAACCTTGATAACACTAGGGAAGAGTCTTATCTTAACAATATCTAGGCCAAAAACTTGGTCACTTGCTCAAGAATTTATACACACTTGATTCTTTTCTCAGGCTAAATTTATGACTAAGTATTGGTCGCAAAGTTTATCTACACAATACGATAGCCATATCTGGATCGGGGTCAAATGGTATCAAACACTAGACCACCTGGTTGATTCTTCACGTAGTGATGTCCGGACACTCAGGTGAGCGCTTAAGGGCCTAATGACCTTCTTGTAAATGTGTTGGTATTAAATTTACAAACATGTTTTTGTACAAACTATATATATAACATTCAACGTAGCGTGTATAATGCACTTTTACATCATCTTTGCGAGATGTCTTATATGTTGATATACAATTAATTAAAGATTCTAAGAACAACTCTCAATAATATAATTGAACATTTATAGGTTAATCAAGTGCACAATTTGGTACTACTAATAATATTGTCGACCAACTATAATACTGTATTAGCATTGTATGTGTCAATCATATATTTAAAAAGTTTATACAATATGAACTTCTCTTTGTTCGACTAGATTTAATTTCACAAAACAATAAAAAAAAAAACACTCTAATACATATTAAAAAGTATCGAGAGGAAGCAGTAGCGCAAGTTGATAATCTTCGAATTTTATCCCTTGAATGTAAATGCAAACTATACATATATTAAAAGCCGTATTGTATTATGAGATCATCGGACCGAACATGTGTTATGTACGCATACCAAAAAATGATATAAAATGGAAAGTATATCATACGAAAATAGCTTTGTTATTAAATTGTACACCACGGTGGCCGTATTCGGAAGCATTGCCCTGTGTTGGTTGCCTTTCAGAGGCGAATCATAAAACGAGCACTTGTATGTAGCATTTCTATGAAACAGATTTGCCAGAGCAAACAGCGTCCAAACAGCTTGCAGAGTTTCGTCCATGTTTCTTATTTGAAGCAGTATTGACTTGTTTTGGAAGCACGCGAATGCTAGCTTATTTTATATTTAATGTATTGATAGCTGGGCTGAGTTGGTTGCATATCTGATCAAAATGAAAGCTAGCTTTAATATCTTATAATTCATGTCATACTTTACAAGTGATGTTAAATCGACCGATTGCTGGAAAGTCAATTTTTCAGACTGTTGTCTCGTATATTAACTTTATGTGGAATTCAATACCGCGATAAATCATAGTAAATGAACTAATATTTCAGATATGTATGCATTTGTTAAGCATTTCTTCTTTGTTAAAAAGTAGCCACCTTTTGTTTGATACAAATGTTAACTATAATGAATAATAATGTAATGAACAAATATTCCTTCAGAAAACCTCTTAAAACAGGTTTATTTTTACTTTAATATGTTTACAAGTCAAATCCTGCAAACTATGTATTTCATCAAGGGATCTGAATAAACCAGTAAGTATTGAAAACAAACTCATAAAAATTATAATTTATGCTAAATGGCCATTTTGATAAAAAAAGCATACATGGTTAACATGAACAGACAAATTCTACGTGCTATATTTGTTGGTGAGTTTATTATACAATGGCAAAACTGTGACAATTAATGAACTTGGTTGGCGCACAGAATTTAGTTAGTTTAAGTGTGTGTTTGCACGGAGTTACATGTAGTTGCGATAATCAAACTGTTTGCAACCTCGTAGACTCTTCAAGCGTAGTTAAAGCCTTACTATTCGAATAAATGTTCATGCAACTAGATTGAAGTGTCAGATATTGCTGTTTAATAATGCTGATTGTATCCAGTGGGATATTACATATTTTATTCATCATATGACGTGTTTCAAACGCAAGTAATCATATTTCATACGAAGTTGTTGCGATAAGGTGTCGTACACCAATACAGCATTACTCATTGCGTGTTCAAACTCCACTTTAAATGAACATTAAGAATTAATATTTCAACACTCGTTACAATCACGCAACTCTTAGTTGAAGTTAAAAGTGTGTTTTGCATTTCCACTCATTCTCGCACAACCATGACAATTTCCTTAAAAAAATAGTATTTTGAAGTAAGCTTTCGTTGAACTTTCATTGCTCTAAAGCCTTTTACTATATGGTATGATGGTTACATTGAGTATAATATTCCGACTTAAAATATGCATTGAATGTGAAAATCATTGATATGTTAGCAATACATTATTGTGCTCCCTAAAAAGTATCACATTGTCGAGAAGCAGGCCTTTAAACAAAGTCATGTGATGTCCAAGCGATAATATCGACCAGTGTTATCAACGGGAACATATCAAACTCTATATTTACAAATGGGTTTGATAATGCTTTCTTAAATTTAACATCAAATATAAATATATGTAAAGAAAAGTAATGATGCAATTGCTGTTTGAGTATCTTTAATCTGCAGTCTAAAAACTAAAAATAATGTCCGATTAGTTATTGCTTTGTGATTTAACTAATATCTTGATTATACACATCATAATGTTTTATTGTGAGATATATACGGCCGGTATCGCCTTACACTATTTGTAAAATGTGCAAGAATCAGCAACAGCAAAGTATATTGATTGTTGCTTTACGTAGTTTCTAACTTTTCAAAGAAATGCTATATATCACAATACATAGTAACTCTATAAAACAAGTCCTACCAACTGTCAAATTTACCATTTAAATGCGTACTTAAGGATTGAAAACTTATTAAAACGTCTGCGTAGAAGAACAAATGGCCAAAAAGATAAGTGTTATGCTTGCACTGTGTGTCTGCAAATATTGTAAAATTTGATCGAGCTTATTAATTGATTATATAAATACGGCTCGGCGGCAGATGACTGTTTGCAAAACTAATAAATAATGGATCTAATGCAATGATTTAGTTCTGTTACGTGTGAATATTTCTGGTAAATTAATTATGTATACACCGCCGACTATATTCCTTGACAAATTCAAACAACTATGAATTATCTATTCCATCATTGATCAGAAACTATTGCGTATTGTGTAGAGACTTTATTCATATTGTCGGGGCGAGTTATGTCAAGTGTTTAACCATTTTAGTAAATGTTCTACCTTGGCATCATGGTAGAAGTCGGAAAATCAACTTTATATGATTAATAACGTACGTGTATGACAAAAAAGGTTATATTTTGTTTTTCCAGTCCACATTTTTAATAATCGTATACAGAATAAAAAGCATAACATACTAATTTTGCAAATTAGATTTTCCAAATGTTTGACAGATAATTGCAGAACATTCAATACAATGATTGTCTTAAACTCGACCTACTTGTAACAAAATCATTTGATTTTACTAGCGCTTACATAATAATACATATTCACAAGGTAAACCTTTACTGTAACCCATGGGAGTTTAATTTTAGGCGAGTTAAGTTTGAACTGAATAGTTGCCGATTTATTTCCATTTCTTTTGGTATGTGTGCTCGTGATCACACACGATTTTTCAATTGAAAACATCATGTGGTATTCCGTTCTTAAATTATTGTTCTTTGAGTGTTCGTACTACATACCTAACTAGCATAATGCTCTACAAGCTAAGTATTTAAATTGGACATAACTTAAATCCGGACACAGGATTGTATGTGATGAAAACCGATAATTAATTATGTTGAGTGATGCACTAGCGATCTCCGCATCTAAAGTCGCGATGGTGTAGTGGATGAAGTGTCCACCTAGCGATCGGGAATTCGGGGAACGTTCTCATTATCTTCTCCATAGACATCCATAGACATCAAGTACTTGTCCTTCCCAGGACACATTCTCGACAGTGTCCCTGTCAGTAATAATCGAGTACGATTGTTGACACTATTAAGTTCAAGTTGAAGTTGAAGTTAAAGTTATGTCTGATCTAAACAGAATCCAATGGCGTTTGAAAATGTGAAACACAATTATGGGTAGAAGTAGTAGTGGCCCTAGTAGTAGTAGAAGCAGCAGCATCATCAGCATAAATAAAAGAAGTGTAGCATTAGTGGTTGCCGTAGTAAAATAATTAGTATTAGCTACAGTGGCAGTAGTAGATATAGTGACGAGACATCCAGACGGATATGCCATTTCATTCATTTGTGTATTACATCAAAGTAATAATATTGAGTAAAACAACATACATTTAATGAATATCCTTATACATAGTTTTCAAATGTATTATATAAAATAGTATATGACTTTACGAGTATCTATGTGTGAATCAATATTTGCATTATGTATCATGTATACCACTGTATGTAGTAGTAGTAGTATGATAAATCAATACAAAATGAATTAATGAAATCATGGATGTAAATCATGACCTATATAGGCACAGTATTTCATAAATAATTGTTAAAAATTTAGTTGTATTAGTGATACAAAATTAAATGCTTCAGCAAG